>NW_028322296.1:300000-500027 GCF_059928025.1 Delphinapterus leucas | reverse complement strand
ACGCTCTAATCATGACTGATCGTGAGCATCTTTTCATTTGAATGTGCTGTTTTCTAAAACGCGGGTGAGTACCACTGAGGTCTTGAAAGGATTCTGCCTGAGAGTAGGGCCTGATTTGAATTCGTTTCAGGTTCCCTAGCCCAGGATATTTCTTGAGGGCAGGGTTGTGTTTGCAAAGACGCAGGCCCCAGGCGTTGTGAATGATAGGAGCCCTTCGGCATAGTTTGAAGGTTGTTACGGCAGTTTGCCACAAGGCGGCAGCACTGCTCCGTGTCGTCTCTGGTAACTTGGGGAAAGAAAGCCTTAGCGGGGTTCCCGGTGTTGGATTGGAAATGGGGAGTCGAACGTGGCTAAACACACACCCCAGGGCTTGTGTATCCTCGCCTCCTCCCCGTTAAGCAGCACTGCCCCACCCCAGGCATATCGCGAGACTTGCAAGTGGGCTACTCGGAGGGTGCCGTGGTTCGCAGGTGGGGCGACTCCAAGGAAGTGTGCCGGAGGTGGGAACCTGCCTAGCAGGAGCCGTGGAGATCCGCTTTCTTCACAGCTCTTCCCGCTCAGCTGCTCCACCATCATGTGGGTACACCAGGCTTTGCTTACCTGTAGGAGGGCCACGTTGGATCGGGACATTGTGGTACCACGCAGGGGAGAATGGGCAGTAGAGGTCCGAGGGGCCGCTGGTCAGGTGGCACGTCCTCCTCCCTTGCTCCCTCAGCAGCAGCATACTCCAGCCGTGGGACCCAGGCCTGCTGAGGCTCCAGGGGTGTGACACCAGCCGACGTCACAGAGGCCTGAGGTGACAGACTAGGCGTTTCTTAACCCCTTCCTTGGCTTGTCGTTGAACAGTCCTTTTCCCTCTCAGCAGAGCTTATATACAGTGTTGCGTGTGTTTGAGTTCTGCAGCCGTTTGGTGCAGTTATAAACGTAGCTGTACCCGTAGGGTTTCGGATTCTTTGCCCTGTTAGTTGATTGAGGAATGTTTTGCAGCGTTCCCTGTGCTTCCGGGGGGTCGCCCTTGAGGAGCACTTTTTGATACGTTAAGTGTGTTTCTGTGAATGCCAACCTCCCACTTCACCCTTCCCCGGTCTCCAGTTTCCCCCTCTGGGAACTCCACGCTTCTTTCTTCCCTCTGTGAACCTGTGTTTCCTTTGTATGCTGCTTCCTTTGTATCCCTGTTTAGACTGCACATACAAGAGATATCCTGCGACATGTGTCTTGCTGCCTCTAATTTACCAGAATTAGTGAGCTCATCTACTGCTCCACCCATGCTGCTGCAAATAGTATGAGTTCCTTTGGTTCTGTGGACGAGTGGTAGTCGAGGGAGTGTAGGTAGAAGAACACCTTTCTCCATTCACCCCTCGCTGGACATTTCGTTCGTTTGCGTGTCTTGGCTGTGGTAAAGGGTACCACAACGACCGCTGGGGTGCAAGTGCTTCCTTCGAATGATGCTAGTATGTGGTTATACGACCTGCAGCGGGGTTGCCGAACCTCGTGCTACCTCCGGTGTTTAGTCTGGTAAGGAACGTGCCTACTGATCTTCGTATCGGCTGTTACCAATTTACAATCCCAGCCACTGCAATAGTCGGCTTCTCTGTTTGGCATGCCCTCTTGAGCACGTACACTCTTAGGGTTTGTGAGGACTGAAGCCAGGGAACACCTCGTCTGGCTTCCTTTGCACGCTCTAATCATGACTGATCGTGAGCATCTTTTCATTTGAATGTGCTGTTTTCTAAAACGCGGGTGAGTACCACTGAGGTCTTGAAAGGATTCTGCCTGAGAGTAGGGCCTGATTTGAATTCGTTTCAGGTTACCTAGCCCAGGATATTTCGTGAGGGCAGGGTTGTGTTAGCAAAGCCGCAGGCCCCAGGCTTTGTGAATGATAGGATCCCTTCGGCACAGCTTGTAAGGTTGTTCCGGCAGTGCGCCACAAGGCGGCAGCACTACTCCGTGTCGTCTCTTGTAACTTGGGGAAAGAAAGCCTTAGCGGGGTTCCCGGTGTTGGATTGGAAATGGGGAGTCGAACGTGGCTAAACACACACCCCAGGGCTTGTGTATCCTCGCCTCCTCCCCGTTAAGCTGCACTTTCCCACCCCAGGCATATCGCGAGACTTGCAAGTGGGCTACTCGGAGGGTGCCGTGGTTCGCAGACGGGGCGACTCTAAGGAAGTGGGCCGGAGGTGGGGACCTGCCTAGCAGGAGCCGTGGAGATCCGGTTTCTTCACAGCTCTTCCCGCTCAGCTGCTCTACCATCATGTTGGTACACCAGGCTTTGCTTACCTGTAGGAGGGCCACGTTGGATCGGGACATTGTGGTACCACGCAGGGGAGAATGGGCAGTAGAGGTCCGAGGGGCCGCTGGTCAGGTGGCACGTCCTCCTCCCTTGCTCCCTCAGCAGCAGCATACTCCAGCCGTGGGACCCAGGCCTGCTGAGGCTCCAGGGGTGTGACACCAGCCGACGTCACAGAGGCCTGAGGTGACAGACTAGGCGTTTCTTAACCCCTTCCTTGGCTTGTCGTTGAACAGTCCTTTTCCCTCTCAGCAGAGTTTATATACAGTGTTGCATGTGTTTGAGTTCTGCAGCCGCTTGGTGCAATTAAAAACGTAGCTGTACCCGTAGGGTTTCGGAGTCTTTGCCCTGTTAGTTGATTGAGGAATGTTTTGTAGCGTTCCCTGTGCTTCCGGGTGGGTCGCCCTTGAGGAGCACTTTTTGATACGTTAAGTGTGTTTTTGTGAATCGCAACCTCCCACTTCAGCCTTCCCCGGTCTCCAGTTTCCCCCTCTGGGAACTCCACGCTTCTTTCTTCCCTCTGTGAACGTGTGTTTCCTTTGTATGCTGCTTCCTTTGTATCCCTATTTAGACTGCACATATAAGAGATATCCTGCGACATGTGTCTTGCTGCCTCTAATTTACCAGAATTAGTGAGCTCATCTACTGCTCCACCCATGCTGCTGCAAATAGTATGAGTTCCTTTGGTTCTGTGGACGAGTGGTAGTCGAGGGAGTGTAGGTAGAAGAACACCTTTCTCCATTCACCCCTCGCTGGACATTTCGTTCGTTTGCGTGTCTTGGCTGTGGTAAAGGGTACCACAACGACCGCTGGGGTGCAAGTGCTTCCTTCGAATGATACTAGTGTCTGGTTATACGACCTGCAGTGGGGTTGCCGAATCTCGTGGTACCTCCGGTGTTTAGTCTGGTAAGGAACTTGCCTACTGATCTTCGTACCGGCTGTTACCAATTTACAATCCCAGCCACTGCAATAGTCGGCTTCCCTGTTTGGCATGCCCTCTTGAGTACGTACTCTTTTAGGGTTTGTGAGGACTGCAGCCAGGAAACACGTCGTCTGGCTTCCTTTGCACGCTCTAATCATGACTGATCGTGAGCATCTTTTCATTTGAATGTGCTGTTTTCTAAAACGCGGGTGAGTACCACTGAGGTCTTGAAAGGATTCTGCCTGAGAGTAGGGCCTGATTTGAATTCGTTTCAGGTTACCTAGCCCAGGATATTTCTTGAGGGCAGGGTTGTGTTTGCAAAGCCGCAGGCCATAGGCATTGTGAATAATAGGAGCCTTTCGGCACAGTTTGTAAGGTTGTTACTGCAGTGCCACAAGGCGGCAGCACTGCTCCGTGTCGTCTCTGGTAACTTGGGGAAAGAAAGCCTTAGCGGGGTTCCCGGTGTTGGATTGGAAATGGGGAGTCGAACGTGGCTAAACACACACCCCAGGGCTTGTGTATCCTCGCCTCCTCCCCGTTAAGCTGCACTGCCCCACCTCAGGCATATCGCGAGACTTGCAAGTGGGCTACTCGGAGGGTGCCGTGGTTCGCAGATGGGGCGACTCTAAGGAAGTGGGCCCGAGGTGGGGACCTGCCTAGCGGGAGCCGTGGAGATCCGGTTTCTTCACAGCTCTTCCCGCTCAGCTGCTCCACCATCATGTGGGTACACCAGGCTTTGCTTACCTGTAGGAGGGCCACGTTGGATCGGGACATTGTGGTACCACGCAGGGGTGAATGGGCAGTAGAGGTCCGAGGGGCCGCTGGTCAGGTGGCACGTCCTCCTCCCTTGCTCCCTCAGCAGTAGCATACTCCAGCCGTGGGCCCCAAGCCTGCTGAGGCTCCAGGGGTGTGACACCAGCCGACGTCACAGAGGCCTGAGGTGACAGAATAGGCGTTTCTTAACCCCTTCCTTGGCTTGTCGTTGAACAGTCCTTTTCCCTCTCAGCAGAGCTTATATACAGTGTTGCGTGTGTTTGAGTTCTGCAGCCGCTTGGTGCAGTTATAAACGTAGCTGTACCCGTAGGGTTTCGGATTCTTTGCCCTGTTAGTTGATTGAGGAATGTTTTGCAGCGTTCCCTGTGCTTCCGGGTGGGTCGCCCTTGAGGAGCACTTTTTGATACGTTAAGTGTGTTTCTGTGAATCCCAACCTGCCACTTCACCCTTCCCCGCTCTCCAGTTTCCCCCTCTGGGAACTCCACGCTTCTTTCTTCCCTCTGTGAACGTGTGTTTCCTTTGTATGCTGCTTCCTTTGTATCCCTGTTTAGACTGCACATACAAGAGATATCCTGCGACATGTGTCTTGCTGCCTCTAATTTACCAGAATTAGTGAGCTCATCTACTGCTCCACCCATGCTGCTGCAAATAGTATGAGTTCCTTTGGTTCTGTGGACGAGTGGTAGTCGAGGGAGTGTAGGTAGAAGAACACCTTTCTCCATTCACCCCTCGCTGGACATTTCGTTCGTTTGCGTGTCTTGGCTGTGGTAAAGGGTACCACAACGACCGCTGGGGTGCAAGTGCTTCCTTCGAATGATGCTAGTCTCTGGTTATACGACCTGCAGCGGGGTTGCCGAACCTCGTGCTACCTCCGGTGTTTAGTCTGGTAAGGAACGTGCCTACTGATCTTCGTATCGGCTGTTACCAATTTACAATCCCAGCCACTGCAATAGTCGGCTTCTGTGTTTGGCATGCCCTCTTGAGCACGTACACTCTTAGGGTTTGTGAGGACTGAAGCCAGGGAACACCTCGTCTGGCTTCCTTTGCACGCTCTAATCATGACTGATCCTGAGCATCTTTTCATTTGAATGTGCTGTTTTCTAAAACGCGGGTGAGTACCACTGAGGTCTTGAAAGGATTCTGCCTGAGAGTAGGGCCTGATTTGAAGTCGTTTCAGGTTACCTAGCCCAGGATATTTCTTGAGGGCAGGGTTGTGTTTGCAAAGCCGCAGGCCATAGGCATTGTGAATGATAGGAGCCCTTCGGCACAGTTTGTAAGGTTGTTACGGCAGTGCCACAAGGCGGCAGCACTGCTCCGTGTCGTCTCTGGTAACTTGGGGAAAGAAAGCCTTAGCGGGGTTCCCGGTGTTGGATTGGAAATGGGGAGTCGAACGTGGCTAAACACACACCCCAGGGCTTGTGTATCCTCGCCTCCTCCCCGTTAAGCTGCACTGCCCCACCTCAGGCATATCGCGAGACTTGCAAGTGGGCTACTCGGAGCGTGCCGTGGTTCGCAGACCGGGCGACTCTAAGGAAGTGGGCCGGAGGTGGGGACCTGCCTAGTAGGAGCCGTGGAGATCCGGTTTCTTCACAGCTCTTCCCGCTCAGCTGCTCCACCATCATGTGTGTACAGCAGGCTTTGCTTACCTGTAGGAGGGCCACGTTGGATCGGGACATTGTGGTACCACGCAGGGGAGAATGGGCAGTAGAGGTCCGAGGGGCCGCTGGTCAGGTGGCACGTCCTCCTCCCTTGCTCCCTCAGCAGCAGCATACTCCAGCCGTGGGACCCAGGCCTGCTGAGGCTCCAGGGGTGTGACACCAGCCGACGTCACAGAGGCCTGAGGTGACAGACTAGGCGTTTCTTAACCCCTTCCTTGGCTTGTCGTTGAACAGTCCTTTTCCCTCTCAGCAGAGTTTATATACAGTGTTGCGTGTGTTTGAGTTCTGCAGCCGCTTGGTGCAATTAAAAACGTAGCTGTACCCGTAGGGTTTCGGAGTCTTTGCCCTGTTGATTGAGGAATGTTTTGTAGCGTTCCCTGTGCTTCCGGGTGGGTCGCCCTTGAGGAGCACTTTTTGATACGTTAAGTGTGTTTCTGTGAATCCCAACCTCCCACTTCAGCCTTCCCCGGTCTCCAGTTTCCCCCTCTGGTAATTCCACGCTTCTTTCTTCCCTCTGTGAACGTGTGTTTCCTTTGTATGCTGCTTCCTTTGTATCCCTGTTTAGACTGCACATATAAGAGATATCCTGCGACATGTGTCTTGCTGCCTCTAATTTACCAGAATTAGTGAGCTCATCTACTGCTCCACCCATGCTGCTGCAAATAGTATGAGTTCTCTTGGTTCTGTGGACGAGTGGTAGTCGAGGGAGTGTAGGTAGAAGAACACCTTTCTCCATTCACCCCTCGCTGGACATTTCGTTCGTTTGCGTGTCTTGGCTGTGGTAAAGGGTACCACAAGGACCGCTGGGGTGCAAGTGCTTCCATCGAATGATGCTAGTCTCTGGTTATACGACCTGCAGCGGGGTTGCCGAACTTCGTGCTACCTCCGGTGTTTAGTCTGGTAAGGAACGTGCCTACTGATCTTCGTATCGGCTGTTACCAATTTACAATCCCAGCCACTGCAATAGTCGGCTTCTGTGTTTGGCATGCCCTCTTGAGCACGTACACTCTTACGATTTGTGAGGACTGAAGCCAGGGAACACGTCGTCTGGCTTCCTTTGCACGCTCTAATCATGACTGATCGTGAGCATCTTTTCATTTGAATGTGCTGTTTTCTAAAACGCGGGTGAGTACCACTGAGGTCTTGAAAGGATTCTGCCTGAGAGTAGGGCCTGATTTGAATTCGTTTCAGGTTCCCTAGCCCAGGATATTTCTTGAGGGCAGGGTTGTGTTTGCAAAGCCGCAGGCCCCAGGCGTTGTGAATGATAGGAGCCCTTCGGCATAGTTTGTAAGGTTGTTACGGCAGTGTGCCACAAGGCGGCAGCACTGCTCCGTGTCGTCTCTGGTAACTTGGGGAAAGAAAGCCTTAGCGGGGTTCCCGGTGTTGGATTGGAAATGGGGAGTCGAACGTGGCTAAACACACACCCCAGGGCTTGTGTATCCTCGCCTCCTCCCCGTTAAGCAGCACTGCCCCACCCCAGGCATATCGCGAGACTTGCAAGTGGGCTACTCGGAGGGTGCCGTGGTTCGCAGGTGGGGCGACTCCAAGGAAGTGTGCCGGAGGTGGGAACCTGCCTAGCAGGAGCCGTGGAGATTCGGTTTCTTCACAGCTCTTCCCGCTCAGCTGCTCCACCATCATGTGGGTACACCAGGCTTTGCTTACCTGTAGGAGGGCCACGTTGGATCGGGACATTGTGGTACCACGCAAGGGAGAATGGGCAGTAGAGGTCCGAGGGGCCGCTGGTCAGGTGGCACGTCCTCCTCCCTTGCTCCCTCAGCAGCAGCATACTCCAGCCGTGGGACCCAGGCCTGCTGAGGCTCCAGGGGTGTGACACCAGCCGACGTCACGGAGGCCTGAGGTGACAGACTAGGCGTTTCTTAACCCCTTCCTTGGCTTGTCGTTGAACAGTCCTTTTCCCTCTCAGCAGAGCTTATATACAGTGTTGCGTGTGTTTGAGTTCTGCAGCCGTTTGGTGCAGTTATAAACGTAGCTGTACCCGTAGGGTTTCGGATTCTTTGCCCTGTTAGTTGATTGAGGAATGTTTTGCAGCGTTCCCTGTGCTTCCGGGGGGTCGCCCTTGAGGAGCACTTTGTGATACGTTAAGTGTGTTTCTGTGAATGCCAACCTCCCACTTCACCCTTCCCCGGTCTCCAGTTTCCCCCTCTGGGAACTCCACGCTTCTTTCTTCCCTTTGTGAACCTGTGTTTCCTTTGTATGCTGCTTCTTTTGTATCCCTGTTTAGACTGCACATACAAGAGATATCCTGCGACATGTGTCTTGCTGCCTCTAATTTACCAGAATTAGTGAGCTCATCTACTGCTCCACCCATGCTGCTGCAAATAGTATGAGTTCCTTTGGTTCTGTGGACGAGTGGTAGTCGAGGGAGTGTAGGTAGAAGAACACCTTTCTCCATTCACCCCTCGCTGGACATTTCGTTCGTTTGCGTGTCTTGGCTGTGGTAAAGGGTACCACAACGACCGCTGGGGTGCAAGTGCTTCCTTCGAATGATGCTAGTATGTGGTTATACGACCTGCAGCGGGGTTGCCGAACCTCGTGCTACCTCCGGTGTTTAGTCTGGTAAGGAACGTGCCTACTGATCTTCGTATCGGCTGTTACCAATTTACAATCCCAGCCACTGCAATAGTCGGCTTCTCTGTTTGGCATGCCCTCTTGAGCACGTACACTCGTAGGGTTTGTGAGGACTGAAGCCAGGGAACACGTCGTCTGGCTTCCTTTGCACGCTCTAATCATGACTGATCCTGAGCATCTTTTCATTTGAATGTGCTGTTTTCTAAAACGCGGGTGAGTACCACTGAGGTCTTGAAAGGATTCTGCCTGAGAGTAGGGCCTGATTTGAATTCGTTTCAGGTTACCTAGCCCAGGATATTTCGTGAGGGCAGGGTTGTGTTAGCAAAGCCGCAGGCCCCAGGCTTTGTGAATGATAGGATCCCTTCGGCACAGCTTGTAAGGTTGTTCCGGCAGTGCGCCACAAGGCGGCAGCACTACTCCGTGTCGTCTCTTGTAACTTGGGGAAAGAAAGCCTTAGCGGGGTTCCCGGTGTTGGATTGGAAATGGGGAGTCGAACGTGGCTAAACACACACCCCAGGGCTTGTGTATCCTCGCCTCCTCCCCGTTAAGCTGCACTTTCCCACCCCAGGCATATCGCGAGACTTGCAAGTGGGCTACTCGGAGGGTGCCGTGGTTCGCAGACGGGGCGACTCTAAGGAAGTGGGCCGGAGGTGGGGACCTGCCTAGCAGGAGCCGTGGAGATCCGGTTTCTTCACAGCTCTTCCCGCTCAGCTGCTCTACCATCATGTTGGTACACCAGGCTTTGCTTACCTGTAGGAGGGCCACGTTGGATCGGGACATTGTGGTACCACGCAGGGGAGAATGGGCAGTAGAGGTCCGAGGGGCCGCTGGTCAGGTGGCACGTCCTCCTCCCTTGCTCCCTCAGCAGCAGCATACTCCAGCCGTGTGACCCAGGCCTGCTGAGGCTCCAGGGGTGTGACACCAGCCGACGTCACAGAGGCCTGAGGTGACAGACTAGGCGTTTCTTAACCCCTTCCTTGGCTTGTCGTTGAACAGTCCTTTTCCCTCTCAGCAGAGTTTATATACAGTGTTGCATGTGTTTGAGTTCTGCAGCCGCTTGGTGCAATTAAAAACGTAGCTGTACCCGTAGGGTTTCGGAGTCTTTGCCCTGTTAGTTGATTGAGGAATGTTTTGTAGCGTTCCCTGTGCTTCCGGGTGGGTCGCCCTTGAGGAGCACTTTTTGATACGTTAAGTGTGTTTTTGTGAATCGCAACCTCCCACTTCAGCCTTCCCCGGTCTCCAGTTTCCCCCTCTGGGAACTCCACGCTTCTTTCTTCCCTCTGTGAACGTGTGTTTCCTTTGTATGCTGCTTCCTTTGTATCCCTATTTAGACTGCACATATAAGAGATATCCTGCGACATGTGTCTTGCTGCCTCTAATTTACCAGAATTAGTGAGCTCATCTACTGCTCCACCCATGCTGCTGCAAATAGTATGAGTTCTTTTGGTTCTGTGGACGAGTGGTAGTCGAGGGAGTGTAGGTAGAAGAACACCTTTCTCCATTCACCCCTCGCTGGACATTTCGTTCGTTTGCGTGTCTTGGCTTTGGTAAAGGGTACCACAACGACCGCTGGGGTGCAAGTGCTTCCTTCCAATGATGCTAGTGTCTGGTTATACGACCTGCAGCGGGGTTGCCGAATCTCGTGGTACCTCCGGTGTTTAGTCTGGTAAGGAACTTGCCTACTGATCTTCGTACCGGCTGTTACCAATTTACAATCCCAGCCACAGCAATAGTCGGCTTTTCTGTTTGGCATGCCCTCTTGAGCACGTACGCTTTTAGGGTTTGTGAGGACTGCAGCCAGGGAACACCTCGTCTGGCTTCCTTTGCACGCTCTAATCATGACAGATCCTGAGCATCTTTTCATTTGAATGTGCTGTTTTCTAAAACGCGGGTGAGTACCACTGAGGTCTTGAAAGGATTCTGCCTGAGAGTAGGGCCTGATTTGAATTCGTTTCAGGTTACCTAGCCTAGGATATTTCTTGAGGGCAGGGTTGTGTTTGCAAAGCCGCAGGCCATAGGCATTGTGAATGATAGGAGCCCTTCGGCACAGTTTGTAAGGTTGTTACGGCAGTGTGCCACAAGGCGGCAGCACTGCTCCGTGTCGTCTCTGGTAACTTGGGGAAAGAAAGCCTTAGCGGGGTTCCCGGTGTTGGATTGGAAATGGGGAGTCGAACGTGGCTAAACACACACCCCAGGGCTTGTGTATCCTCGCCTCCTCCCCGTTAAGCTGCACTGCCCCACCCCAGGCATATCGCGAGACTTGCAAGTGGGCTACTCGGAGGGTGCCGTGGTTCGCAGGTGGGGCGACTCCAAGGAAGTGTGCCGGAGGTGGGAACCTGCCTAGCAGGAGCCGTGGAGATCCGGTTTCTTCACAGCTCTTCCCGCTCAGCTGCTCCACCATCATGTGGGTACACCAGGCTTTGCTTACCTGTAGGAGGGCCACGTTGGATCGGGACATTGTGGTACCACGCAGGGGAGAATGGGCAGTAGAGGTCCGAGGGGCCGCTGGTCAGGTGGCACGTCCTCCTCCCTTGCTCCCTCAGCAGCAGCATACTCCAGCCGTGGGACCCAGGCCTGCTGAGGCTCCAGGGGTGTGACACCAGCCGACGTCACAGAGGCCTGAGGTGACAGACTAGGCGTTTCTTAACCCCTTCCTTGGCTTGTCGTTGAACAGTCCTTTTCCCTCTCAGCAGAGCTTATATACAGTGTTGCGTGTGTTTGAGTTCTGCAGCCGCTTGGTGCAGTTATAAACGTAGCTGTACCCGTAGGGTTTCGGATTCTTTGCCCTGTTAGTTGATTGAGGAATGTTTTGCAGCGTTCCCTGTGCTTCCGGGGGGTCGCCCTTGAGGAGCACTTTGTGATACGTTAAGTGTGTTTCTGTGAATGCCAACCTCCCACTTCACCCTTCCCCGGTCTCCAGTTTCCCCCTCTGGGAACTCCACGCTTCTTTCTTCCCTCTGTGAACCTGTGTTTCCTTTGTATGCTGCTTCCTTTGTATCCCTGTTTAGACTGCACATACAAGAGATATCCTGCGACATGTGTCTTGCTGCCTCTAATTTACCAGAATTAGTGAGCTCATCTACTGCTCCACCCATGCTGCTGCAAATAGTATGAGTTCCTTTGGTTCTGTGGACGAGTGGTAGTCGAGGGAGTGTAGGTAGAAGAACACCTTTCTCCATTCACCCCTCGCTGGACATTTCGTTCGTTTGCGTGTCTTGGCTGTGGTAAAGGGTACCACAACGACCGCTGGGGTGCAAGTGCTTCCTTCGAATGATGCTAGTATGTGGTTATACGACCTGCAGCGGGGTTGCCGAACCTCGTGCTACCTCCGGTGTTTAGTCTGGTAAGGAACGTGCCTACTGATCTTCGTATCGGCTGTTACCAATTTACAATCCCAGCCACTGCAATAGTCGGCTTCTGTGTTTGGCATGCCCTCTTGAGCACGTACACTCTTAGGGTTTGTGAGGACTGAAGCCAGGGAACACGTCGTCTGGCTTCCTTTGCACGCTCTAATCATGACTGATCCTGAGCATCTTTTCATTTGAATGTGCTGTTTTCTAAAACGCGGGTGAGTACCACTGAGGTCTTGAAAGGATTCTGCCTGAGAGTAGGGCCTGATTTGAATTCGTTTCAGGTTACCTAGCCCAGGATATTTCGTGAGGGCAGGGTTGTGTTAGCAAAGCCGCAGGCCCCAGGCTTTGTGAATGATAGGATCCCTTCGGCACAGCTTGTAAGGTTGTTCCGGCAGTGCGCCACAAGGCGGCAGCACTACTCCGTGTCGTCTCTTGTAACTTGGGGAAAGAAAGCCTTAGCGGGGTTCCCGGTGTTGGATTGGAAATGGGGAGTCGAACGTGGCTAAACACACACCCCAGGGCTTGTGTATCCTCGCCTCCTCCCCGTTAAGCTGCACTTTCCCACCCCAGGCATATCGCGAGACTTGCAAGTGGGCTACTCGGAGGGTGCCGTGGTTCGCAGACGGGGCGACTCTAAGGAAGTGGGCCGGAGGTGGGGACCTGCCTAGCAGGAGCCGTGGAGATCCGGTTTCTTCACAGCTCTTCCCGCTCAGCTGCTCTACCATCATGTTGGTACACCAGGCTTTGCTTACCTGTAGGAGGGCCACGTTGGATCGGGACATTGTGGTACCACGCAGGGGAAAATGGGCAGTAGAGGTCCGAGGGGCCGCTGGTCAGGTGGCACGTCCTCCTCCCTTGCTCCCTCAGAAGCAGCATACTCCAGCCGTGTGACCCAGGCCTGCTGAGGCTCCAGGGGTGTGACACCAGCCGACGTCACAGAGGCCTGAGGTGACAGACTAGGCGTTTCTTAACCCCTTCCTTGGCTTGTCGTTGAACAGTCCTTTTCCCTCTCAGCAGAGTTTATATACAGTGTTGCATGTGTTTGAGTTCTGCAGCCGCTTGGTGCAATTAAAAACGTAGCTGTACCCGTAGCGTTTCGGAGTCTTTGCCCTGTTAGTTGATTGAGGAATGTTTTGTAGCGTTCCCTGTGCTTCCGGGTGGGTCGCCCTTGAGGAGCACTTTTTGATACGTTAAGTGTGTTTTTGTGAATCGCAACCTCCCACTTCAGCCTTCCCCGGTCTCCAGTTTCCCCCTCTGGGAACTCCACGCTTCTTTCTTCCCTCTGTGAACGTGTGTTTCCTTTGTATGCTGCTTCCTTTGTATCCCTATTTAGACTGCACATATAAGAGATATCCTGCGACATGTGTCTTGCTGCCTCTAATTTACCAGAATTAGTGAGCTCATCTACTGCTCCACCCATGCTGCTGCAAATAGTATGAGTTCTTTTGGTTCTGTGGACGAGTGGTAGTCGAGGGAGTGTAGGTAGAAGAACACCTTTCTCCATTCACCCCTCGCTGGACATTTCGTTCGTTTGCGTGTCTTGGCTTTGGTAAAGGGTACCACAACGACCGCTGGGGTGCAAGTGCTTCCTTCCAATGATGCTAGTGTCTGGTTATACGACCTGCAGCGGGGTTTCCGAATCTCGTGGTACCTCCGGTGTTTAGTCTGGTAAGGAACTTGCCTACTGATCTTCGTACCGGCTGTTACCAATTTACAATCCCAGCCACAGCAATAGTCGGCTTTTCTGTTTGGCATGCCCTCTTGAGCACGTACGCTTTTAGGGTTTGTGAGGACTGCAGCCAGGGAACACCTCGTCTGGCTTCCTTTGCACGCTCTAATCATGACAGATCCTGAGCATCTTTTCATTTGAATGTGCTGTTTTCTAAAACGCGGGTGAGTACCACTGAGGTCTTGAAAGGATTCTGCCTGAGAGTAGGGCCTGATTTGAATTCGTTTCAGGTTACCTAGCCTAGGATATTTCTTGAGGGCAGGGTTGTGTTTGCAAAGCCGCAGGCCATAGGCATTGTGAATGATAGGAGCCCTTCGGCACAGTTTGTAAGGTTGTTACGGCAGTGTGCCACAAGGCGGCAGCACTGCTCCGTGTCGTCTCTGGTAACTTGGGGAAAGAAAGCCTTAGCGGGGTTCCCGGTGTTGGATTGGAAATGGGGAGTCGAACGTGGCTAAACACACACCCCAGGGCTTGTGTATCCTCGCCTCCTCCCCGTTAAGCTGCACTGCCCCACCCCAGGCATATCGCGAGACTTGCAAGTGGGCTACTCGGAGGGTGCCGTGGTTCGCAGGTGGGGCGACTCCAAGGAAGTGTGCCGGAGGTGGGAACCTGCCTAGCAGGAGCCGTGGAGATCCGGTTTCTTCACAGCTCTTCCCGCTCAGCTGCTCCACCATCATGTGGGTACACCAGGCTTTGCTTACCTGTAGGAGGGCCACGTTGGATCGGGACATTGTGGTACCACGCAGGGGAGAATGGGCAGTAGAGGTCCGAGGGGCCGCTGGTCAGGTGGCACGTCCTCCTCCCTTGCTCCCTCAGCAGCAGCATACTCCAGCCGTGGGACCCAGGCCTGCTGAGGCTCCAGGGGTGTGACACCAGCCGACGTCACAGAGGCCTGAGGTGACAGACTAGGCGTTTCTTAACGCCTTCCTTGGCTTGTCGTTGAACAGTCCTTTTCCCTCTCAGCAGAGCTTATATACAGTGTTGCGTGTGTTTGAGTTCTGCAGCCGTTTGGTGCAGTTATAAACGTAGCTGTACCCGTAGGGTTTCGGATTCTTTGCCCTGTTAGTTGATTGAGGAATGTTTTGCAGCGTTCCCTGTGCTTCCGGGGGGTCGCCCTTGAGGAGCACTTTGTGATACGTTAAGTGTGTTTCTGTGAATGCCAACCTCCCACTTCACCCTTCCCCGGTCTCCAGTTTCCCCCTCTGGGAACTCCACGCTTCTTTCTTCCCTCTGTGAACCTGTGTTTCCTTTGTATGCTGCTTCCTTTGTATCCCTGTTTAGACTGCACATACAAGAGATATCCTGCGACATGTGTCTTGCTGCCTCTAATTTACCAGAATTAGTGAGCTCATCTACTGCTCCACCCATGCTGCTGCAAATAGTATGAGTTCCTTTGGTTCTGTGGACGAGTGGTAGTCGAGGGAGTGTAGGTAGAAGAACACCTTTCTCCATTCACCCCTCGCTGGACATTTCGTTCGTTTGCGTGTCTTGGCTGTGGTAAAGGGTACCACAACGACCGCTGGGGTGCAAGTGCTTCCTTCGAATGATGCTAGTATGTGGTTATACGACCTGCAGCGGGGTTGCCGAACCTCGTGCTACCTCCGGTGTTTAGTCTGGTAAGGAACGTGCCTACTGATCTTCGTATCGGCTGTTACCAATTTACAATCCCAGCCACTGCAATAGTCGGCTTCTCTGTTTGGCATGCCCTCTTGAGCACGTACACTCTTAGGGTTTGTGAGGACTGAAGCCAGGGAACACGTCGTCTGGCTTCCTTTGCACGCTCTAATCATGACTGATCCTGAGCATCTTTTCATTTGAATGTGCTGTTTTCTAAAACGCGGGTGAGTACCACTGAGGTCTTGAAAGGATTCTGCCTGAGAGTAGGGCCTGATTTGAATTCGTTTCAGGTTACCTAGCCCAGGATATTTCGTGAGGGCAGGGTTGTGTTAGCAAAGCCGCAGGCCCCAGGCTTTGTGAATGATAGGATCCCTTCGGCACAGCTTGTAAGGTTGTTCCGGCAGTGCGCCACAAGGCGGCAGCACTACTCCGTGTCGTCTCTTGTAACTTGGGGAAAGAAAGCCTTAGCGGGGTTCCCGGTGTTGGATTGGAAATGGGGAGTCGAACGTGGCTAAACACACACCCCAGGGCTTGTGTATCCTCGCCTCCTCCCCGTTAAGCTGCACTTTCCCACCCCAGGCATATCGCGAGACTTGCAAGTGGGCTACTCGGAGGGTGCCGTGGTTCGCAGACGGGGCGATTCTAAGGAAGTGGGCCGGAGGTGGGGACCTGCCTAGCAGGAGCCGTGGAGATCCGGTTTCTTCACAGCTCTTCCCGCTCAGCTGCTCTACCATCATGTTGGTACACCAGGCTTTGCTTACCTGTAGGAGGGCCACGTTGGATCGGGACATTGTGGTACCACGCAGGGGAGAATGGGCAGTAGAGGTCCGAGGGGCCGCTGGTCAGGTGGCACGTCCTCCTCCCTTGCTCCCTCAGAAGCAGCATACTCCAGCCGTGTGACCCAGGCCTGCTGAGGCTCCAGGGGTGTGACACCAGCCGACGTCACAGAGGCCTGAGGTGACAGACTAGGCGTTTCTTAACCCCTTCCTTGGCTTGTCGTTGAACAGTCCTTTTCCCTCTCAGCAGAGTTTATATACAGTGTTGCATGTGTTTGAGTTCTGCAGCCGCTTGGTGCAATTAAAAACGTAGCTGTACCCGTAGGGTTTCGGAGTCTTTGCCCTGTTAGTTGATTGAGGAATGTTTTGTAGCGTTCCCTGTGCTTCCGGGTGGGTCGCCCTTGAGGAGCACTTTTTGATACGTTAAGTGTGTTTTTGTGAATCGCAACCTCCCACTTCAGCCTTCCCCGGTCTCCAGTTTCCCCCTCTGGGAACTCCACGCTTCTTTCTTCCCTCTGTGAACGTGTGTTTCCTTTGTATGCTGCTTCCTTTGTATCCCTATTTAGACTGCACATATAAGAGATATCCTGCGACATGTGTCTTGCTGCCTCTAATTTACCAGAATTAGTGAGCTCATCTACTGCTCCACCCATGCTGCTGCAAATAGTATGAGTTCTTTTGGTTCTGTGGACGAGTGGTAGTCGAGGGAGTGTAGGTAGAAGAACACCTTTCTCCATTCACCCCTCGCTGGACATTTCGTTCGTTTGCGTGTCTTGGCTTTGGTAAAGGGTACCACAACGACCGCTGGGGTGCAAGTGCTTCCTTCCAATGATGCTAGTGTCTGGTTATACGACCTGCAGCGGGGTTGCCGAATCTCGTGGTACCTCCGGTGTTTAGTCTGGTAAGGAACTTGCCTACTGATCTTCGTACCGGCTGTTACCAATTTACAATCCCAGCCACAGCAATAGTCGGCTTTTCTGTTTGGCATGCCCTCTTGAGCACGTACGCTTTTAGGGTTTGTGAGGACTGCAGCCAGGGAACACCTCGTCTGGCTTCCTTTGCACGCTCTAATCATGACAGATCCTGAGCATCTTTTCATTTGAATGTGCTGTTTTCTAAAACGCGGGTGAGTACCACTGAGGTCTTGAAAGGATTCTGCCTGAGAGTAGGGCCTGATTTGAATTCGTTTCAGGTTACCTAGCCTAGGATATTTCTTGAGGGCAGGGTTGTGTTTGCAAAGCCGCAGGCCATAGGCATTGTGAATGATAGGAGCCCTTCGGCACAGTTTGTAAGGTTGTTACGGCAGTGTGCCACAAGGCGGCAGCACTGCTCCGTGTCGTCTCTGGTAACTTGGGGAAAGAAAGCCTTAGCGGGGTTCCCGGTGTTGGATTGGAAATGGGGAGTCGAACGTGGCTAAACACACACCCCAGGGCTTGTGTATCCTCGCCTCCTCCCCGTTAAGCTGCACTGCCCCACCCCAGGCATATCGCGAGACTTGCAAGTGGGCTACTCGGAGGGTGCCGTGGTTCGCAGGTGGGGCGACTCCAAGGAAGTGTGCCGGAGGTGGGAACCTGCCTAGCAGGAGCCGTGGAGATCCGGTTTCTTCACAGCTCTTCCCGCTCAGCTGCTCCACCATCATGTGGGTACACCAGGCTTTGCTTACCTGTAGGAGGGCCACGTTGGATCGGGACATTGTGGTACCACGCAGGGGAGAATGGGCAGTAGAGGTCCGAGGGGCCGCTGGTCAGGTGGCACGTCCTCCTCCCTTGCTCCCTCAGCAGCAGCATACTCCAGCCGTGGGACCCAGGCCTGCTGAGGCTCCAGGGGTGTGACACCAGCCGACGTCACAGAGGCCTGAGGTGACAGACTAGGCGTTTCTTAACCCCTTCCTTGGCTTGTCGTTGAACAGTCCTTTTCCCTCTCAGCAGAGCTTATATACAGTGTTGCGTGTGTTTGAGTTCTGCAGCCGCTTGGTGCAGTTATAAACGTAGCTGTACCCGTAGGGTTTCGGAGTCTTTGCCCTGTTGATTGAGGAATGTTTTGTAGCGTTCCCTGTGCTTCCGGGTGGGTCGCCCTTGAGGAGCACTTTTTGATACGTTAAGTGTGTTTCTGTGAATCCCAACCTCCCACTTCAGCCTTCCCCGGTCTCCAGTTTCCCCCTCTGGGAACTCCACTCTTCTTTCTTCCCTCTGTGAACGTGTGTTTCCTTTGTATGCTGCTTCCTTTGTATCCCTGTTTAGACTGCACATATAAGAGATATCCTGCGACATGTGTCTTGCTGCCTCTAATTTACCAGAATTAGTGAGCTCATCTACTGCTCCACCCATGCTGCTGCAAATAGTATGAGTTCCTTTGGTTCTGTGGACGAGTGGTAGTCGAGGGAGTGTAGGTAGAAGAACACCTTTCTCCATTCACCCCTCGCTGGACATTTCGTTCGTTTGCGTGTCTTGGCTGTGGTAAAGGGTACCACAACGACCGCTGGGGTGCAAGTGCTTCCTTCCCATGATGCTAGTGTCTGGTTATACGACCTGCAGCGGGGTTGCCGAATCTCGTGGTACCTCCGGTGTTTAGTCTGGTAAGGAACTTGCCTACTGATCTTCGTACCGGCTGTTACCAATTTACAATCCCAGCCACAGCAATAGTCGGCTTCCCTGTTTGGCATGCCCTCTTGAGCACGTACTCTTTTAGGGTTTGTGAGGACTGCAGCCAGGGAACACCTGGTCTGGCTTCCTTTGCACGCTCTAATCATGACTGATCCTGAGCATCTTCATTTGAATGTGCTGTTTTCTAAAACGCGGGTGAGTACCACTGAGGTCTTGAAAGGATTCTGCCTGAGAGTAGGGCCTGATTTGAATTCGTTTCAGGTTACCTAGCCCAGGATATTTCTTGAGGGCAGGGTTGTGTTTGCAAAGCCGCAGGCCATAGGCATTGTGAATGATAGGAGCCCTTCGGCACAGTTTGTAAGGTTGTTACGGCAGTGCCACAAGGCGGCAGCACTGCTCCGTGTCGTCTCTGGTAACTTGGGGAAAGAAAGCCTTAGCGGGGTTCCCGGTGTTGGATTGGAAATGGGGAGTCGAACGTGGCTAAACACACACCCCAGGGCTTGTGTATCCTCGCCTCATGCCCGTTAAGCTGCACTGCCCCACCTCAGGCATATCGCGAGACTTGCAAGTGGGCTACTCGGAGGGTGCCGTGGTTCGCAGACGGGGCGACTCTAAGGAAGTGGGCCGGAGGTGGGGACCTGCCTAGCAGGAGCCGTGGAGATCCGCTTTCTTCACAGCTCTTCCCGCTCAGCTGCTCCACCATCATGTGGGTACACCAGGCTTTGCTTACCTGTAGGAGGGCCACGTTGGATCGGGACATTGTGGTACCACGCAGGGGAGAATGGGCAGTAGAGGTCCGAGGGGCCGCTGGTCAGGTGGCACGTCCTCCTCCCTTGCTCCCTCAGCAGCAGCATACTCCAGCCGTGGGACCCAGGCCTGCTGAGGCTCCAGGGGTGTGACACCAGCCGACGTCACAGAGGCCTGAGGTGACAGACTAGGCGTTTCTTAACCCCTTCCTTGGCTTGTCGTTGAACAGTCCTTTTCCCTCTCAGCAGAGTTTATATACAGTGTTGCGTGTGTTTGAGTTCTGCAGCCGCTTGGTGCAATTAAAAACGTAGCTGTACCCGTAGGGTTTCGGAGTCTTTGCCCTGTTGATTGAGGAATGTTTTGTAGCGTTCCCTGTGCTTCCGGGTGGGTCGCCCTTGAGGAGCACTTTTTGATACGTTAAGTGTGTTTCTGTGAATCCCAACCTCCCACTTCAGCCTTCCCCGGTCTCCAGTTTCCCCCTCTGGGAACTCCACACTTCTTTCTTCCCTCTGTGAACGTGTGTTTCCTTTGTATGCTGCTTCCTTTGTATCCCTGTTTAGACTGCACATATAAGAGATATCCTGCGACATGTGTCTTGCTGCCTCTAATTTACCAGAATTAGTGAGCTCATCTACTGCTCCACCCATGCTGCTGCAAATAGTATGAGTTCTCTTGGTTCTGTGGACGAGTGGTAGTCGAGGGAGTGTAGGTAGAAGAACACCTTTCTCCATTCACCCCTCGCTGGACATTTCGTTCGTTTGCGTGTCTTGGCTGTGGTAAAGGGTACCACAAGGACCGCTGGGGTGCAAGTGCTTCCATCGAATGATGCTAGTCTCTGGTTATACGACCTGCAGCGGGGTTGCCGAACTTTGTGCTACCTCCGGTGTTTAGTCTGGTAAGGAACGTGCCTACTGATCTTCGTATCGGGTGTTACCAATTTACAATTCCAGCCACTGCAATAGTCGGCTTCTGTGTTTGGCATGCCCTCTTGAGCACGTACACTCTTACGGTTTGTGAGGACTGAAGCCAGGGAACACGTCGTCTGGCTTCCTTTGCACGCTCTAATCATGACTGATCGTGAGCATCTTTTCATTTGAATGTGCTGTTTTCTAAAACGCGGGTGAGTACCACTGAGGTCTTGAAAGGATTCTGCCTGAGAGTAGGGCCTGATTTGAATTCGTTTCAGGTTCCCTAGCCCAGGATATTTCTTGAGGGCAGGGTTGTGTTTGCAAAGCCGCAGGCCCCAGGCGTTGTGAATGATAGGAGCCCTTCGGCATAGTTTGTAAGGTTGTTACGGCAGTGTGCCACAAGGCGGCAGCACTGCTCCGTGTCGTCTCCGGTAACTTGGGGAAAGAAAGCCTTAGCGGGGTTCCCGGTGTTGGATTGGAAATGGGGAGTCGAACGTGGCTAAACACACACCCCAGGGCTTGTGTATCCTCGCCTCCTCCCCGTTAAGCTGCACTGCCCCACCCCAGGCATATCGCGAGACTTGCAAGTGGGCTACTCGGAGGGTGCCGTGGTTCGCAGGTGGGGCGACTCCAAAGAAGTGTGCCGGAGGTGGGAACCTGCCTAGCAGGAGCCGTGGAGATCCGCTTTCTTCACAGCTCTTCCCGCTCAGCTGCTCCACCATCATGTGGGTACACCAGGCTTTGCTTACCTGTAGGAGGGCCACGTTGGATCGGGACATTGTGGTACCACGCAGGGGAGAATGGGCAGTAGAGGTACGAGGGGCCGCTGGTCATTTGGCACGTCCTCCTCCCTTGCTCCCTCAGCAGCAGGATACTCCAGCCGTGGGACCCAGGCCTGCTGAGGCTCCAGGGGTGTGACACCAGCCGACGTCACAGAGGCCTGAGGTGACAGACTAGGCGTTTCTTAACCTCTTCCTTGGCTTGTCGTTGAACAGTCCTTTTCCCTCTCAGCAGAGTTTATATACAGTGTTGTGTGTGTTTGAATTCTGCAGCCGCTTGGTGCAATTATAAACGTAGCTGTACCCGTAGGGTTTTGGATTCTTTGCCCTGTTAGTTGATTGAGGAATGTTTTGCAGCGTTCCCTGTGCTTCCGGGTGGGTCGCCCTTGAGGAGCACTTTCTGATACGTTAAGTGTGTTTCTGTGAATCCCAACCTCCCACTTCAGCCTTCCTCGGTCTCCAATTTCCCCCTCTGGGAACTCCACGCTTCTTTCTTCCCTCTGTGAACCTGTGTTTCCTTTGTATGCTGCTTCCCTTGTATCCCTATTTAGACTGCACATATAAGAGATATCCTGCGACATGTGTCTTGCTGCCTCTAATTTACCAGAATTAGTGAGCTCATCTACTGCTCCACCCATGCTGCTGCAAATAGTATGAGTTCTTTTGGTTCTGTGGACGAGTGGTAGTCGAGGGAGTGTAGGTAGAAGAACACCTTTCTCCATTCACCCCTCGCTGGACATTTCGTTCGTTTGCGTGTCTTGGCTGTGGTAAAGGGTACCACAAGGACCGCTGGGGTGCAAGTGCTTCCATCGAATGATGCTATTCTCTGGTTATACGACCTGCAGCGGGGTTGCCGAACTTCGTGCTACCTCCGGTGTTTAGTCTGGTAAGGAACGTGCCTACTGATCTTCGTATCGGCTGTTACCAATTTACAATCCCAGCCACTGCAATAGTCGGCTTCTGTGTTTGGCATGCCCTCTTGAGCACGTACACTCTTACGGTTTGTGAGGACTGAAGCCAGGGAACACGTCGTCTGGCTTCCTTTGCATGCTGTAATCATGACTGATCCTGAGCATCTTTTCATTTGAATGTGCTGTTTTCTAAAACGCGGGTGAGTACCACTGAGGTCTTGAAAGGATTCTGCCTGAGAGTAGGGCCTGATTTGAATTCGTTTCAGGTTCCCTAGCCCAGGATATTTCTTGAGGGCAGGGTTGTGTTTGCAAAGCCGCAGGCCCCAGGCGTTGTGAATGATAGGAGCCCTTCGGCATAGTTTGTAAGGTTGTTACGGCAGTGTGCCACAAGGCGGCAGCACTGCTCCGTGTCGTCTCTGGTAACTTGGGGAAAAAAAGCCTTAGCGGGGTTCCCGGTGTTGGATTGGAAATGGGGAGTCGAACGTGGCTAAACACACACCCCAGGGCTTGTGTATCCTCGCCTCCTCCCCGTTAAGCTGCACTGCCCCACCCCAGGCATATCGCGAGACTTGCAAGTGGGCAACTCGGAGGGTGCCGTGGTTCGCAGGTGGGGCGACTCCAAGGAAGTGTGCCGGAGGTGGGAACCTGCCTAGCAGGAGCCGTGGAGATCCGCTTTCTTCACAGCTCTTCCCGCTCAGCTGCTCCACCATCATGTGGGTACACCAGGCTTTGCTTACCTGTAGGAGGGACAGGTTGGATCGGGACATTGTGGTACCACGCAGGGGAGAATAGGCAGTAGAGGTCCGAGGGGCCGCTGGTCAGGTGGCACGTCCTCCTTCCTTGCTCCCTCAGCAGCAGTATACTCCAGCCGTGGGACCCAGGCCTGCTGAGGCTCCAGGGGTGTGACACCAGCCGACGTCACAGAGGTCTGAGGTGACAGACTAGGCGTTTCTTAACCTCTTCCTTGGCTTGTCGTTGAACAGTCCTTTTCCCTCTCAGCAGAGTTTATATACAGTGTTGTGTGTGTTTGAGTTCTGCAGCCGCTTGGTGCAATTATAAACGTAGCTGTACCCGTAGGGTTTTGGATTCTTTGCCCTGTTGGTTGATTGAGGAATGTTTTGCAGCGTTCCCAGTGCTTCCGGGTGGGTCGCCCTTGAGGAGCACTTTCTGATACGTTAAGTGTGTTTCTGTGAATCCCAACCTCCCACTTCAGCCTTCCTCGGTCTCCAATTTCCCCCTCTGGGAACTCCACGCTTCTTTCTTCCCTCTGTGAACCTGTGTTTCCTTTGTATGCTGCTTCCCTTGTATCCCTGTTTAGACTGCACATATAAGAGATATCCTGCGACATGTGTCTTGCTGCCTCTAATTTACCAGAATTAGTGAGCTCATCTACTGCTCCACCCATGCTGCTGCAAATAGTATGAGTTCCTTTGGTTCTGTGGACGAGTGGTAGTCGAGGGAGTGTAGGTAGAAGGACACCTTTCTCCATTCACCCCTCGCTGGACATTTCGTTCGTTTGCGTGTCTTGGCTGTGGTAAAGGGTACCACAACGACTGCTGGGGTGCAAGTGCTTCCTTCCAATGATGCTAGTGTCTGGTTATACGACCTGCAGCGGGGTTGCCGAATCTCGTGGTACCTCCGGTGTTTAGTCTGGTAAGGAACTTGCCTACTGATCTTCGTACCGGCTGTTACCAATTTACAATCCCAGCCACAGCAATAGTCGGCTTTTCTGTTTGGCATGCCCTCTTGAGCACGTACGCTTTTAGGGTTTGTGAGGACTGCAGCCAGGGAACACCTCGTCTGGCTTCCTTTGCACGCTCTAATCATGACTGATCCTGAGCATCTTTTCATTTGAATGTGCTGTTTTCTAAAACGCGGGTGAGTACCGCTGAGGTCTTGAAAGGATTCTGCCTGAGAGTAGGGCCTGATTTGAATTCGTTTCACGTTACCTAGCCCAGGATATTTCTTGAGGGCAGGGTTGTGTTAGCAAAGCCGCAGGCCCCAGGCTTTGTGAATGATAGGATCCCTTCGGCACAGCTTGTAAGGTTGTTCCGGCAGTGCGCCACAAGGCGGCAGCACTACTCCGTGTCGTCTCTTGTAACTTGGGGAAAGAAAGCCTTAGCGGGGTTCCCGGTGTTGGATTGGAAATGGGGAGTCGAACGTGGCTAAACACACACCCCAGGGCTTGTGTATCCTCGCCTCCTCCCCGTTAAGCTGCACTGCCCCACCCCAGGCATATCGCAAGACTTGCAAGTGGGCTACTCGGAGGGTGCCGTGGTTCGCAGACGGGGCGACTCTAAGGACGTGGGCCGGAGGTGGGGACCTGCCTAGCAGGAGCCGTGGAGATCCGGTTTCTTCACAGCTCTTCCCGCTCAGCTGCTCTACCATCATGTGGGTACACCAGGCTTTGCTTACCTGTAGGAGGGCCACGTTGGATCGGGAGATTGTGGTACCACGCAGGGGAGAATGGGATGTAGAGGTCCGAGGGCCCGCTGGTCAGGTGGCACGTCCTCCTCCCTTGCTCCCTCAGCAGCAGCATACTCCAGCCGTGTGACCCAGGCCTGCTGAGGCTCCAGGGGTGTGACACCAGCCGACGTCACAGAGGCCTGAGGTGACAGACTAGGCGTTTCTTAACCCCTTCCTTGGCTTGTCGTTGAACAGTCCTTTTCCCTTTCAGCAGAGTTTATATACAGTGTTGCGTGTGTTTGAGTTCTGCAGCCGCTTGGTGCAATTAAAAACGTAGCTGTACCCGTAGGGTTTCGGAGTCTTTGCCCTGTTAGTTGATTGAGGAATGTTTTGTAGCGTTCCCTGTGCTTCCGGGTGGGTCGCCCTTGAGGAGCACTTTTTGATACGTTAAGTGTGTTTCTGTGAATCCCAACCTCCCACTTCAGCCTTCCCCGGTCTCCAGTTTCCCCCTCTGGGAACTCCACGCTTCTTTCTTCCCTCTGTGAACGTGTGTTTCCTTTGTATGCTGCTTCCTTTCTATCCCTATTTAGACTGCACATATAAGAGATAGTCTGCGACATGTGTCTTGCTGCCTCTAATTTACCAGAATTAGTGAGCTCATCTACTGCTCCACCCATGCTGCTGCAAATAGTATGAGTTCCTTTGGTTCTGTGGACGAGTGGTAGTCGAGGGAGTGTAGGTAGAAGAACACCTTTCTCCATTCACCCCTCGCTGGACATTTCGTTCGTTTCCGTGTGTTCGCTGTGGTAAAGGGTACCACAACGACCGCTGGGGTGCAAGTGCTTCCTTCCAATGATGCTAGTGTCTGGTTATACGACCTGCAGCGGGGTTGCCGAATCTCGTGGTACCTCCGGTGTTTAGTCTGGTAAGGAACTTGCCTACTGATCTTCGTACCGGCTGTTACCAATTTACAATCCCAGCCACAGCAATAGTCGGCTTTTCTGTTTGGCATGCCCTCTTGAGCACGTACGCTTTTAGGGTTTGTGAGGACTGCAGCCAGGGAACACCTCGTCTGGCTTCCTTTGCACGCTCTAATCATGACAGATCCTGAGCATCTTTTCATTTGAATGTGCTGTTTTCTAAAACGCGGGTGAGTACCACTGAGGTCTTGAAAGGATTCTGCCTGAGAGTAGGGCCTGATTTGAATTCGTTTCAGGTTACCTAGCCTAGGATATTTCTTGAGGGCAGGGTTGTGTTTGCAAAGCCGCAGGCCATAGGCATTGTGAATGATAGGAGCCCTTCGGCACAGTTTGTAAGGTTGTTACGGCAGTGTGCCACAAGGCGGCAGCACTGCTCCGTGTCGTCTCTGGTAACTTGGGGAAAGAAAGCCTTAGCGGGGTTCCCGGTGTTGGATTGGAAATGGGGAGTCGAACGTGGCTAAACACACACCCCAGGGCTTGTGTATCCTCGCCTCCTCCCCGTTAAGCTGCACTGCCCCACCCCAGGCATATCGCGAGACTTGCAAGTGGGCTACTCGGAGGGTGCCGTGGTTCGCAGGTGGGGCGACTCCAAGGAAGTGTGCCGGAGGTGGGAACCTGCCTAGCAGGAGCCGTGGAGATCCGGTTTCTTCACAGCTCTTCCCGCTCAGCTGCTCCACCATCATGTGGGTACACCAGGCTTTGCTTACCTGTAGGAGGGCCACGTTGGATCGGGACATTGTGGTACCACGCAGGGGAGAATGGGCAGTAGAGGTCCGAGGGGCCGCTGGTCAGGTGGCACGTCCTCCTCCCTTGCTCCCTCAGCAGCAGCATACTCCAGCCGTGGGACCCAGGCCTGCTGAGGCTCCAGGGGTGTGACACCAGCCGACGTCACAGAGGCCTGAGGTGACAGACTAGGCGTTTCTTAACCCCTTCCTTGGCTTGTCGTTGAACAGTCCTTTTCCCTCTCAGCAGAGCTTATATACAGTGTTGCGTGTGTTTGAGTTCTGCAGCCGTTTGGTGCAGTTATAAACGTAGCTGTACCCGTAGGGTTTCGGATTCTTTGCCCTGTTAGTTGATTGAGGAATGTTTTGCAGCGTTCCCTGTGCTTCCGGGGGGTCGCCCTTGAGGAGCACTTTGTGATACGTTAAGTGTGTTTCTGTGAATGCCAACCTCCCACTTCACCCTTCCCTGGTCTCCAGTTTCCCCCTCTGGGAACTCCACACTTCTTTCTTCCCTCTGTGAACCTGTGTTTCCTTTGTATGCTGCTTCCTTTGTATCCCTGTTTAGACTGCACATACAAGAGATATCCTGCGACATGTGTCTTGCTGCCTCTAATTTACCAGAATTAGTGAGCTCATCTACTGCTCCACCCATGCTGCTGCAAATAGTATGAGTTCCTTTGGTTCTGTGGACGAGTGGTAGTCGAGGGAGTGTAGGTAGAAGAACACCTTTCTCCATTCACCCCTCGCTGGACATTTCGTTCGTTTGCGTGTCTTGGCTGTGGTAAAGGGTACCACAACGACCGCTGGGGTGCAAGTGCTTCCTTCGAATGATGCTAGTATGTGGTTATACGACCTGCAGCGGGGTTGCCGAACCTCGTGCTACCTCCGGTGTTTAGTCTGGTAAGGAACGTGCCTACTGATCTTCGTATCGGCTGTTACCAATTTACAATCCCAGCCACTGCAATAGTCGGCTTCTCTGTTTGGCATGCCCTCTTGAGCACGTACACTCTTAGGGTTTGTGAGGACTGAAGCCAGGGAACACGTCGTCTGGCTTCCTTTGCACGCTCTAATCATGACTGATCCTGAGCATCTTTTCATTTGAATGTGCTGTTTTCTAAAACGCGGGTGAGTACCACTGAGGTCTTGAAAGGATTCTGCCTGAGAGTAGGGCCTGATTTGAATTCGTTTCAGGTTACCTAGCCCAGGATATTTCGTGAGGGCAGGGTTGTGTTAGCAAAGCCGCAGGCCCCAGGCTTTGTGAATGATAGGATCCCTTCGGCACAGCTTGTAAGGTTGTTCCGGCAGTGCGCCACAAGGCGGCAGCACTACTCCGTGTCGTCTCTTGTAACTTGGGGAAAGAAAGCCTTAGCGGGGTTCCCGGTGTTGGATTGGAAATGGGGAGTCGAACGTGGCTAAACACACACCCCAGGGCTTGTGTATCCTCGCCTCCTCCCCGTTAAGCTGCACTTTCCCACCCCAGGCATATCGCGAGACTTGCAAGTGGGCTACTCGGAGGGTGCCGTGGTTCGCAGACGGGGCGACTCTAAGGAAGTGGGCCGGAGGTGGGGACCTGCCTAGCAGGAGCCGTGGAGATCCGGTTTCTTCACAGCTCTTCCCGCTCAGCTGCTCTACCATCATGTTGGTACACCAGGCTTTGCTTACCTGTAGGAGGGCCACGTTGGATCGGGACATTGTGGTACCACGCAGGGGAGAATGGGCAGTAGAGGTCCGAGGGGCCGCTGGTCAGGTGGCACGTCCTCCTCCCTTGCTCCCTCAGAAGCAGCATACTCCAGCCGTGTGACCCAGGCCTGCTGAGGCTCCAGGGGTGTGACACCAGCCGACGTCACAGAGGCCTGAGGTGACAGACTAGGCGTTTCTTAACCCCTTCCTTGGCTTGTCGTTGAACAGTCCTTTTCCCTCTCAGCAGAGTTTATATACAGTGTTGCATGTGTTTGAGTTCTGCAGCCGCTTGGTGCAATTAAAAACGTAGCTGTACCCGTAGGGTTTCGGAGTCTTTGCCCTGTTAGTTGATTGAGGAATGTTTTGTAGCGTTCCCTGTGCTTCCGGGTGGGTCGCCCTTGAGGAGCACTTTTTGATACGTTAAGTGTGTTTTTGTGAATCGCAACCTCCCACTTCAGCCTTCCCCGGTCTCCAGTTTCCCCCTCTGGGAACTCCACGCTTCTTTCTTCCCTCTGTGAACGTGTGTTTCCTTTGTATGCTGCTTCCTTTGTATCCCTATTTAGACTGCACATATAAGAGATATCCTGCGACATGTGTCTTGCTGCCTCTAATTTACCAGAATTAGTGAGCTCATCTACTGCTCCACCCATGCTGCTGCAAATAGTATGAGTTCTTTTGGTTCTGTGGACGAGTGGTAGTCGAGGGAGTGTAGGTAGAAGAACACCTTTCTCCATTCACCCCTCGCTGGACATTTCGTTCGTTTGCGTGTCTTGGCTTTGGTAAAGGGTACCACAACGACCGCTGGGGTGCAAGTGCTTCCTTCCAATGATGCTAGTGTCTGGTTATACGACCTGCAGCGGGGTTGCCGAATCTCGTGGTACCTCCGGTGTTTAGTCTGGTAAGGAACTTGCCTACTGATCTTCGTACCGGCTGTTACCAATTTACAATCCCAGCCACAGCAATAGTCGGCTTTTCTGTTTGGCATGCCCTCTTGAGCACGTACGCTTTTAGGGTTTGTGAGGACTGCAGCCAGGGAACACCTCGTCTGGCTTCCTTTGCACGCTCTAATCATGACAGATCCTGAGCATCTTTTCATTTGAATGTGCTGTTTTCTAAAACGCGGGTGAGTACCACTGAGGTCTTGAAAGGATTCTGCCTGAGAGTAGGGCCTGATTTGAATTCGTTTCAGGTTACCTAGCCTAGGATATTTCTTGAGGGCAGGGTTGTGTTTGCAAAGCCGCAGGCCATAGGCATTGTGAATGATAGGAGCCCTTCGGCACAGTTTGTAAGGTTGTTACGGCAGTGTGCCACAAGGCGGCAGCACTGCTCCGTGTCGTCTCTGGTAACTTGGGGAAAGAAAGCCTTAGCGGGGTTCCCGGTGTTGGATTGGAAATGGGGAGTCGAACGTGGCTAAACACACACCCCAGGGCTTGTGTATCCTCGCCTCCTCCCCGTTAAGCTGCACTGCCCCACCCCAGGCATATCGCGAGACTTGCAAGTGGGCTACTCGGAGGGTGCCGTGGTTCGCAGGTGGGGCGACTCCAAGGAAGTGTGCCGGAGGTGGGAACCTGCCTAGCAGGAGCCGTGGAGATCCGGTTTCTTCACAGCTCTTCCCGCTCAGCTGCTCCACCATCATGTGGGTACACCAGGCTTTGCTTACCTGTAGGAGGGCCACGTTGGATCGGGACATTGTGGTACCACGCAGGGGAGAATGGGCAGTAGAGGTCCGAGGGGCCGCTGGTCAGGTGGCACGTCCTCCTCCCTTGCTCCCTCAGCAGCAGCATACTCCAGCCGTGGGACCCAGGCCTGCTGAGGCTCCAGGGGTGTGACACCAGCCGACGTCACAGAGGCCTGAGGTGACAGACTAGGCGTTTCTTAACCCCTTCCTTGGCTTGTCGTTGAACAGTCCTTTTCCCTCTCAGCAGAGCTTATATACAGTGTTGCGTGTGTTTGAGTTCTGCAGCCGCTTGGTGCAGTTATAAACGTAGCTGTACCCGTAGGGTTTCGGAGTCTTTGCCCTGTTGATTGAGGAATGTTTTGTAGCGTTCCCTGTGCTTCCGGGTGGGTCGCCCTTGAGGAGCACTTTTTGATACGTTAAGTGTGTTTCTGTGAATCCCAACCTCCCACTTCAGCCTTCCCCGGTCTCCAGTTTCCCCCTCTGGGAACTCCACGCTTCTTTCTTCCCTCTGTGAACGTGTGTTTCCTTTGTATGCTGCTTCCTTTGTATCCCTGTTTAGACTGCACATATAAGAGATATCCTGCGACATGTGTCTTGCTGCCTCTAATTTACCAGAATTAGTGAGCTCATCTACTGCTCCACCCATGCTGCTGCAAATAGTATGAGTTCCTTTGGTTCTGTGGACGAGTGGTAGTCGAGGGAGTGTAGGTAGAAGAACACCTTTCTCCATTCACCCCTCGCTGGACATTTCGTTCGTTTGCGTGTCTTGGCTGTGGTAAAGGGTACCACAACGACCGCTGGGGTGCAAGTGCTTCCTTCCCATGATGCTAGTGTCTGGTTATACGACCTGCAGCGGGGTTGCCGAATCTCGTGGTACCTCCGGTGTTTAGTCTGGTAAGGAACTTGCCTACTGATCTTCGTACCGGCTGTTACCAATTTACAATCCCAGCCACAGCAATAGTCGGCTTCCCTGTTTGGCATGCCCTCTTGAGCACGTACTCTTTTAGGGTTTGTGAGGACTGCAGCCAGGGAACACCTGGTCTGGCTTCCTTTGCACGCTCTAATCATGACTGATCCTGAGCATCTTCATTTGAATGTGCTGTTTTCTAAAACGCGGGTGAGTACCACTGAGGTCTTGAAAGGATTCTGCCTGAGAGTAGGGCCTGATTTGAATTCGTTTCAGGTTCCCTAGCCCAGGATATTTCTTGAGGGCAGGGTTGTGTTTGCAAAGCCGCAGGCCATAGGCATTGTGAATGATAGGAGCCCTTCGGCACAGTTTGTAAGGTTGTTACGGCAGTGCCACAAGGCGGCAGCACTGCTCCGTGTCGTCTCTGGTAACTTGGGGAAAGAAAGCCTTAGCGGGGTTCCCGGTGTTGGATTGGAAATGGGGAGTCGAACGTGGCTAAACACACACCCCAGGGCTTGTGTATCCTCGCCTCATGCCCGTTAAGCTGCACTGCCCCACCTCAGGCATATCGCGAGACTTGCAAGTGGGCTACTCGGAGGGTGCCGTGGTTCGCAGACGGGGCGACTCTAAGGAAGTGGGCCGGAGGTGGGGACCTGCCTAGCAGGAGCCGTGGAGATCCGCTTTCTTCACAGCTCTTCCCGCTCAGCTGCTCCACCATCATGTGGGTACACCAGGCTTTGCTTACCTGTAGGAGGGCCACGTTGGATCGGGACATTGTGGTACCACGCAGGGGAGAATGGGCAGTAGAGGTCCGAGGGGCCGCTGGTCAGGTGGCACGTCCTCCTCCCTTGCTCCCTCAGCAGCAGCATACTCCAGCCGTGGGACCCAGGCCTGCTGAGGCTCCAGGGGTGTGACACCAGCCGACGTCACAGAGGCCTGAGGTGACAGACTAGGCGTTTCTTAACCCCTTCCTTGGCTTGTCGTTGAACAGTCCTTTTCCCTCTCAGCAGAGTTTATATACAGTGTTGCGTGTGTTTGAGTTCTGCAGCCGCTTGGTGCAATTAAAAACGTAGCTGTACCCGTAGGGTTTCGGAGTCTTTGCCCTGTTGATTGAGGAATGTTTTGTAGCGTTCCCTGTGCTTCCGGGTGGGTCGCCCTTGAGGAGCACTTTTTGATACGTTAAGTGTGTTTCTGTGAATCCCAACCTCCCACTTCAGCCTTCCCCGGTCTCCAGTTTCCCCCTCTGGTAATTCCACGCTTCTTTCTTCCCTCTGTGAACGTGTGTTTCCTTTGTATGCTGCTTCCTTTGTATCCCTGTTTAGACTGCACATATAAGAGATAGTCTGCGACATGTGTCTTGCTGCCTCTAATTTACCAGAATTAGTGAGCTCATCTACTGCTCCACCCATGCTGCTGCAAATAGTATGAGTTCTCTTGGTTCTGTGGACGAGTGGTAGTCGAGGGAGTGTAGGTAGAAGAACACCTTTCTCCATTCACCCCTCGCTGGACATTTCGTTCGTTTGCGTGTCTTGGCTGTGGTAAAGGGTACCACAAGGACCGCTGGGGTGCAAGTGCTTCCATCGAATGATGCTAGTCTCTGGTTATACGACCTGCAGCGGGGTTGCCGAACTTTGTGCTACCTCCGGTGTTTAGTCTGGTAAGGAACGTGCCTACTGATCTTCGTATCGGGTGTTACCAATTTACAATTCCAGCCACTGCAATAGTCGGCTTCTGTGTTTGGCATGCCCTCTTGAGCACGTACACTCTTACGGTTTGTGAGGACTGAAGCCAGGGAACACGTCGTCTGGCTTCCTTTGCACGCTCTAATCATGACTGATCGTGAGCATCTTTTCATTTGAATGTGCTGTTTTCTAAAACGCGGGTGAGTACCACTGAGGTCTTGAAAGGATTCTGCCTGAGAGTAGGGCCTGATTTGAATTCGTTTCAGGTTACCTAGCCCAGGATATTTCTTGAGGGCAGGGTTGTGTTTGCAAAGCCGCAGGCCCCAGGCGTTGTGAATGATAGGAGCCCTTCGGCATAGTTTGTAAGGTTGTTACGGCAGTGTGCCACAAGGCGGCAGCACTGCTCCGTGTCGTCTCTGGGAACTTGGGGAAAGAAAGCCTTAGCGGGGTTCCCGGTGTTGGATTGGAAATGGGGAGTCGAACGTGGCTAAACACACACCCCAGGGCTTGTGTATCCTCGCCTCCTCCCCGTTAAGCTGCACTGCCCCACCCCAGGCATATCGCGAGACTTGCAAGTGGGCTACTCGGAGGGTGCCGTGGTTCGCAGGTGGGGCGACTCCAAGGAAGTGTGCCGGAGGTGGGAACCTGCCTAGCAGGAGCCGTGGAGATCCGCTTTCTTCACAGCTCTTCCCGCTCAGCTGCTCCACCATCATGTGGGTACACCAGGCTTTGCTTACCTGTAAGAGGGACACGTTGGATCGGGACATTGTGGTACCAGGCAGGGGAGAATGGGCAGTAGAGGTCCGAGGGGCCGCTGGTGAGTTGGTACGTCCTCCTCCCTTGCTCCCTCAGCAGCAGCATACTCCAGCCGTGGGACCCAGGCCTGCTGAGGCTCCAGGGGTGTGACACCAGCCGACGTCACAGAGGCCTGAGGTGACAGACTAGGCGTTTCTTAACCTCTTCCTTGGCTTGTCGTTGAACAGTCCTTTTCCCTCTCAGCAGAGCTTATATACAGTGTTGCGTGTGTTTGAGTTCTGCAGCCGCTTGGTGCAGTTATAAACGTAGCTGTACCCGTAGGGTTTCGGAGTCTTTGCCCTGTTGATTGAGGAATGTTTTGTAGCGTTCCCTGTGCTTCCGGGTGGGTCGCCCTTGAGGAGCACTTTTTGATACGTTAAGTGTGTTTCTGTGAATCCCAACCTCCCACTTCAGCCTTCCCCGGTCTCCAGTTTCCCCCTCTGGTAATTCCACGCTTCTTTCTTCCCTCTGTGAACGTGTGTTTCCTTTGTATGCTGCTTCCTTTGTATCCCTGTTTAGACTGCACATATAAGAGATAGTCTGCGACATGTGTCTTGCTGCCTCTAATTTACCAGAATTAGTGAGCTCATCTACTGCTCCACCCATGCTGCTGCAAATAGTATGAGTTCTCTTGGTTCTGTGGACGAGTGGTAGTCGAGGGAGTGTAGGTAGAAGAACACCTTTCTCCATTCACCCCTCGCTGGACATTTCGTTCGTTTGCGTGTCTTGGCTGTGGTAAAGGGTACCACAAGGACCGCTGGGGTGCAAGTGCTTCCATCGAATGATGCTAGTCTCTGGTTATACGACCTGCAGCGGGGTTGCCGAACTTTGTGCTACCTCCGGTGTTTAGTCTGGTAAGGAACGTGCCTACTGATCTTCGTATCGGGTGTTACCAATTTACAATTCCAGCCACTGCAATAGTCGGCTTCTGTGTTTGGCATGCCCTCTTGAGCACGTACACTCTTACGGTTTGTGAGGACTGAAGCCAGGGAACACGTCGTCTGGCTTCCTTTGCACGCTCTAATCATGACTGATCGTGAGCATCTTTTCATTTGAATGTGCTGTTTTCTAAAACGCGGGTGAGTACCACTGAGGTCTTGAAAGGATTCTGCCTGAGAGTAGGGCCTGATTTGAATTCGTTTCAGGTTACCTAGCCCAGGATATTTCTTGAGGGCAGGGTTGTGTTTGCAAAGCCGCAGGCCCCAGGCGTTGTGAATGATAGGAGCCCTTCGGCATAGTTTGTAAGGTTGTTACGGCAGTGTGCCACAAGGCGGCAGCACTGCTCCGTGTCGTCTCCGGTAACTTGGGGAAAGAAAGCCTTAGCGGGGTTCCCGGTGTTGGATTGGAAATGGGGAGTCGAACGTGGCTAAACACACACCCCAGGGCTTGTGTATCCTCGCCTCCTCCCCGTTAAGCTGCACTGCCCCACCCCAGGCATATCGCGAGACTTGCACGTGGGCTACTCGGAGGGTGCCGTGGTTCGCAGACGGGGCGACTCTAAGGAAGTGGGCCGGTGGTGGGAACCTGCCTAGCAGGAGCCGTGGAGATCCGGTTTCTTCACAGCTCTTCCCGCTCAGCTGCTCCACCATCATGTGGGTACACCAGGCTTTGCTTACCTGTAGGAGGGCCACGTTGGATCGGGACATTGTGGTACCACGCAGGGGAGAATGGGCAGTAGAGGTCCGAGGGGCCGCTGGTCAGGTGGCACGTCCTCCTCCCTTGCTCCCTCAGCAGCAGCATACTCCAGCCGTGGGACCCAGGCCTGCTGAGGCTCCAGGGGTGTGACACCAGCCGACGTCACGGAGGGCTGAGGTGACAGACTAGGCGTTTCTTAACCCCTTCCTTGGCTTGTCGTTGAACAGTCCTTTTCCCTCTCAGCAGAGCTTATATACAGTGTTGCGTGTGTTTGAGTTCTGCAGCCGCTTGGTGCAGTTATAAACGTAGCTGTACCCGTAGGGTTTCGGATTCTTTGCCCTGTTAGTTGATTGAGGAATGTTTTGCAGCGTTCCCTGTGCTTCCGGGTGGGTCGCCCTTGAGGAGCACTTTTTGATACGTTAAGTGTGTTTCTGTGAATCCCAACCTCCCACTTCACCCTTCCCCGGTCTCCAGTTTCCCCCTCTGGGAACTCCACGCTTCTTTCTTCACTCTGTGAACCTGTGTTTCCTTTGTATGCTGCTTCCTTTGTATCCCTGTTTAGACTGCACATACAAGAGATATCCTGCGACATGTGTCTTGCTGCCTCTAATTTACCAGAATTAGTGAGCTCATCTACTGCTCCACCCATGCTGCTGCAAATAGTATGAGTTCCTTTGGTTCTGTGGACGAGTGGTAGTCGAGGGAGTGTAGGTAGAAGAACACCTTTCTCCATTCACCCCTCGCTGGACATTTCGTTCGTTTGCGTGTCTTGGCTGTGGCAAAGGGTACCACAACGACCGCTGGGGTGCAAGTGCTTCCAGCGAATGATGCTAGTCTCTGGTTATACGACCTGCAGTGGTGCTGCCGAACTTCGTGCTACCTCCGGTGTTTAGTCTGGTAAGGAACGTGCCTACTGATCTTCGTATCGGCTGTTACCAATTTACAATCCCAGCCACTGCAATAGTCGGCTTCTGTGTTTGGCATGCCCTCTTGAGCACGTACACTCTTACGGTTTGTGAGGACTGAAGCCAGGGAACACGTCGTCTGGCTTCCTTTGCACGCTCTAATCATGACTGATCGTGAGCATCTTTTCATTTGAATGTGCTGTTTTCTAAAACGCGGGTGAGTACCACTGAGGTCTTGAAAGGATTCTGCCTGAGAGTAGGGCCTGATTTGAATTCGTTTCAGGTTACCTAGCCCAGGATATTTCTTGAGGGCAGGGTTGTGTTTGCAAAGCCGCAGGCCCCAGGCGTTGTGAATGATAGGAGCCCTTCGGCATAGTTTGTAAGGTTGTTACGGCAGTGTGCCACAAGGCGGCAGCACTGCTCCGTGTCGTCTCTGGGAACTTGGGGAAAGAAAGCCTTAGCGGGGTTCCCGGTGTTGGATTGGAAATGGGGAGTCGAACGTGGCTAAACACACACCCCAGGGCTTGTGTATCCTCGCCTCCTCCCCGTTAAGCTGCACTGCCCCACCCCAGGCATATCGCGAGACTTGCAAGTGGGCTACTCGGAGGGTGCCGTGGTTCGCAGGTGGGGCGACTCCAAGGAAGTGTGCCGGAGGTGGGAACCTGCCTAGCAGGAGCCGTGGAGATCCGCTTTCTTCACAGCTCTTCCCGCTCAGCTGCTCCACCATCATGTGGGTACACCAGGCTTTGCTTACCTGTAAGAGGGACACGTTGGATCGGGACATTGTGGTACCAGGCAGGGGAGAATGGGCAGTAGAGGTCCGAGGGGCCGCTGGTGAGTTGGTACGTCCTCCTCCCTTGCTCCCTCAGCAGCAGCATACTCCAGCCGTGGGACCCAGGCCTGCTGAGGCTCCAGGGGTGTGACACCAGCCGACGTCACAGAGGCCTGAGGTGACAGACTAGGCGTTTCTTAACCTCTTCCTTGGCTTGTCGTTGAACAGTCCTTTTCCCTCTCAGCAGAGCTTATATACAGTGTTGCGTGTGTTTGAGTTCTGCAGCCGCTTGGTGCAGTTATAAACGTAGCTGTACCCGTAGGGTTTCGGATTCTTTGCCCTGTTAGTTGATTGAGGAATGTTTTGCAGCGTTCCCTGTGCTTCCGGGTGGGTCGCCCTTGAGGAGCACTTTTTGATACGTTAAGTGTGTTTCTGTGAATCCCAACCTCCCACTTCACCCTTCCCCGGTCTCCAGTTTCCCCCTCTGGGAACTCCACACTTCTTTCTTCCCTCTGTGAACGTGTGTTTCCTTTGTATGCTGCTTCCTTTGTATCCCTGTTTAGACTGCACATACAAGAGATATCCTGCGACATGTGTCTTGCTGCCTCTAATTTACCAGAATTAGTGAGCTCATCTACTGCTCCACCCATGCTGCTGCAAATAGTATGAGTTCCTTTGGTTCTGTGGACGAGTGGTAGTCGAGGGAGTGTAGGTAGAAGAACACCTTTCTCCATTCACCCCTCGCTGGACATTTCGTTCGTTTGCGTGTCTTGGCTGTGGTAAAGGGTACCACAACGACCGCTCGGGTGCAAGTGCTTCCTTCGAATGATGCTAGTTTCTGGTTATACGACCTGCAGCGGGGTTGCCGAACCTCGTGCTACCTCCGGTGTTTAGTCTGGTAAGGAACGTGCCTACTGATCTTCGTATCGGCTGTTACCAATTTACAATCCCAGCCACTGCAATAGTCGGCTTCTGTGTTTGGCATGCCCTCTTGAGCACGTACACTCTTAGGGTTTGTGAGGAATGAAGCCAGGGAACACCTCGTCTGGCTTCCTTTGCACGCTCTAATCATGACTGATCGTGAGCATCTTTTCATTTGAATGTGCTGTTTTCTAAAACGCGGGTGAGTACCACTGAGGTCTTGAAAGGATTCTGCCTGAGAGTAGGGCCTGATTTGAATTCGTTTCAGGTTACCTAGCCCAGGATATTTCTTGAGGGCAGGGTTATGTTTGCAAAGCCGCAGGCCCCAGGCTTTGTGAATGATAGGATCCCTTCGGCACAGCTTGTAAGGTTGTTCCGGCAGTGCGCCACAAGGCGGCAGCACTACTCCGTGTCGTCTCTTGTAACTTGGGGAAAGAAAGCCTTAGCGGGGTTCCCGGTGTTGGATTGGAAATGGGGAGTCGAACGTGGCTAAACACACACCCCAGGGCTTGTGTATCCTCGCCTCCTCCCCGTTAAGCTGCACTGCCCCACCCCAGGCATATCGCGAGACTTGCAAGTGGGCTACTCGGAGGGTGCCGTGGTTCGCAGGTGGGGCGACTCCAAGGAAGTGTGCCGGAGGTGGGAACCTGCCTAGCAGGAGCCGTGGAGATCCGCTTTCTTCACAGCTCTTCCCGCTCAGCTGCTCCACCATCATGTGGGTACACCAGGCTTTGCTTACCTGTAGGAGGGCCACGTTGGATCGGGACATTGTGGTACCACGCAGGGGAGAATGGGCAGTAGACGTCCGAGGGCCCGCTGGTCAGGTGGCACGTCCTCCTCCCTTGCTCCCTCAGCAGCAGCATACTCCAGCCGTGGGACGCGGGCCTGCTGAGGCTCCAGGGGTGTGACACCAGCCGACGTCACAGAGGCCTGTGGTGACAGACTAGGCGTTTCTTAACCCCTTCCTTGGCTTGTCGTTGAACAGTCCTTTTCCCTCTCAGCAGAGTTTATATACAGTGTTGCGTGTGTTTGAGTTCTGCAGCCGCTTGGTGCAATTAAAAACGTAGCTGTACCCGTAGGGTTTCGGATTCTTTGCCCTGTTAGTTGATTGAGGAATGTTTTGTAGCGTTCCCTGTGCTTTTGGGTGGGTCGCCCTTGAGGAGCACTTTTTGATACGTTAAGTGTGTTTCTGTGAATCCCAACCTCCCACTTCAGCCTTCCCCGGTCTCCAGTTTCCCCCTCTGGGAACTCCACGCTTCTTTCTTTCCTCTGTGAACGTGTGTTTCCTTTGTATGCTGCTTCCTTTCTATCCCTATTTAGACTGCACATATAAGAGATAGTCTGCGACATGTGTCTTGCTGCCTCTAATTTAGCAGAATTAGTGAGCTCATCTACTGCTCCACCCATGCTGCTGCAAATAGTTTGAGTTCCTTTGGTTCTGTGGACGAGTGGTAGTCGAGGGAGTGTAGGTAGAAGAACACCTTTCTCCATTCACCCCTCGCTGGACATTTCGTTCGTTTGCGTGTCTTGGCTGTGGTAAAGGGTACCACAACGACCGCTGGGGTGCAAGTGCTTCCTTCGAATGATGCTAGTCTCTGGTTATACGACCTGCAGCGGGGTTGCCGAACCTCGTGCTACCTCCGGTGTTTAGTCTGGGAAGGAACGTGCCTACTGATCTTCGTATCGGCTGTTACCAATTTACAATCCCAGCCACTGCAATAGTCGGCTTCTGTGTTTGGCATGCCCTCTTGAGCACGTACACTCTTAGGGTTTGTGAGGACTGACGCCAGGGAACACCTCGTCTGGCTTCCTTTGCACGCTCTAATCATGACTGATCCTGAGCATCTTTTCATTTGAATGTGCTGTTTTCTAAAACGCGGGTGAGTACCACTGAGGTCTTGAAAGGATTCTGCCTGAGAGTAGGGCCTGATTTGAATTCGTTTCAGGTTACCTAGCCCAGGATATTTCTTGAGGGCAGGGTTGTGTTTGCAAAGCCGCAGGCCCCAGGCTTTGTGAATGATAGGATCCCTTCGGCACAGCTTGTAAGGTTGTTCCGGCAGTGCGCCACAAGGCGGCAGCACTACTCCGTGTCGTCTCTTGTAACTAGGGGAAAGAAAGCCTTAGCGGGGTTCCCGGTGTTGGATTGGAAATGGGGAGTCGAACGTGGCTAAACACACACCCCAGGGCTTGTGTATCCTCGCCTCCTCCCCGTTAAGCTGCACTGCCCCACCCCAGGCATATCGCGAGACTTGCAATTGGGCTACTCGGAGGGTGCCGTGGTTCGCAGACGGGGCGACTCTAAGGACGTGGGCCGGAGGTGGGAACCTGCCTAGCAGGAGCCGTGGAGATCCGGTTTCTTCACAGCTCTTCCCGCTCAGCTGCTCCACCATCATGTGGGTACACCAGGCTTTGCTTACCTGTAGGAGGGCCACGTTGGATCGGGACATTGTGGTACCACGCAGGGGAGAATGGGCAGTAGAGGTCCGAGGGGCCGCTGGTCAGGTGGCACGTCCTCCTCCCTTGCTCCCTCAGCAGCAGCATACTCCAGCCGTGGGACCCAGGCCTGCTGAGGCTCCAGGGGTGTGACACCAGCCGACGTCACGGAGGGCTGAGGTGACAGACTAGGCGTTTCTTAACCCCTTCCTTGGCTTGTCGTTGAACAGTCCTTTTCCCTCTCAGCAGAGCTTATATACAGTGTTGCGTGTGTTTGAGTTCTGCAGCCGCTTGGTGCAGTTATAAACGTAGCTGTACCCGTAGGGTTTCGGATTCTTTGCCCTGTTAGTTGATTGAGGAATGTTTTGCAGCGTTCCCTGTGCTTCCGGGTGGGTCGCCCTTGAGGAGCACTTTTTGATACGTTAAGTGTGTTTCTGTGAATCCCAACCTCCCACTTCACCCTTCCCCGGTCTCCAGTTTCCCCCTCTGGGAACTCCACGCTTCTTTCTTCACTCTGTGAACCTGTGTTTCCTTTGTATGCTGCTTCCTTTGTATCCCTGTTTAGACTGCACATACAAGAGATATCCTGCGACATGTGTCTTGCTGCCTCTAATTTACCAGAATTAGTGAGCTCATCTACTGCTCCACCCATGCTGCTGCAAATAGTATGAGTTCCTTTGGTTCTGTGGACGAGTGGTAGTCGAGGGAGTGTAGGTAGAAGAACACCTTTCTCCATTCACCCCTCGCTGGACATTTCGTTCGTTTGCGTGTCTTGGCTGTGGCAAAGGGTACCACAACGACCGCTGGGGTGCAAGTGCTTCCAGCGAATGATGCTAGTCTCTGGTTATACGACCTGCAGTGGTGCTGCCGAACTTCGTGCTACCTCCGGTGTTTAGTCTGGTAAGGAACGTGCCTACTGATCTTCGTATCGGCTGTTACCAATTTACAATCCCAGCCACTGCAATAGTCGGCTTCTGTGTTTGGCATGCCCTCTTGAGCACGTACACTCTTACGGTTTGTGAGGACTGAAGCCAGGGAACACGTCGTCTGGCTTCCTTTGCACGCTCTAATCATGACTGATCGTGAGCATCTTTTCATTTGAATGTGCTGTTTTCTAAAACGCGGGTGAGTACCACTGAGGTCTTGAAAGGATTCTGCCTGAGAGTAGGGCCTGATTTGAATTCGTTTCAGGTTACCTAGCCCAGGATATTTCTTGAGGGCAGGGTTGTGTTTGCAAAGCCGCAGGCCCCAGGCGTTGTGAATGATAGGAGCCCTTCGGCATAGTTTGTAAGGTTGTTACGGCAGTGTGCCACAAGGCGGCAGCACTGCTCCGTGTCGTCTCTGGGAACTTGGGGAAAGAAAGCCTTAGCGGGGTTCCCGGTGTTGGATTGGAAATGGGGAGTCGAACGTGGCTAAACACACACCCCAGGGCTTGTGTATCCTCGCCTCCTCCCCGTTAAGCTGCACTGCCCCACCCCAGGCATATCGCGAGACTTGCAAGTGGGCTACTCGGAGGGTGCCGTGGTTCGCAGGTGGGGCGACTCCAAGGAAGTGTGCCGGAGGTGGGAACCTGCCTAGCAGGAGCCGTGGAGATCCGCTTTCTTCACAGCTCTTCCCGCTCAGCTGCTCCACCATCATGTGGGTACACCAGGCTTTGCTTACCTGTAAGAGGGACACGTTGGATCGGGACATTGTGGTACCAGGCAGGGGAGAATGGGCAGTAGAGGTCCGAGGGGCCGCTGGTGAGTTGGTACGTCCTCCTCCCTTGCTCCCTCAGCAGCAGCATACTCCAGCCGTGGGACCCAGGCCTGCTGAGGCTCCAGGGGTGTGACACCAGCCGACGTCACAGAGGCCTGAGGTGACAGACTAGGCGTTTCTTAACCTCTTCCTTGGCTTGTCGTTGAACAGTCCTTTTCCCTCTCAGCAGAGCTTATATACAGTGTTGCGTGTGTTTGAGTTCTGCAGCCGCTTGGTGCAGTTATAAACGTAGCTGTACCCGTAGGGTTTCGGATTCTTTGCCCTGTTAGTTGATTGAGGAATGTTTTGCAGCGTTCCCTGTGCTTCCGGGTGGGTCGCCCTTGAGGAGCACTTTTTGATACGTTAAGTGTGTTTCTGTGAATCCCAACCTCCCACTTCACCCTTCCCCGGTCTCCAGTTTCCCCCTCTGGGAACTCCACACTTCTTTCTTCCCTCTGTGAACGTGTGTTTCCTTTGTATGCTGCTTCCTTTGTATCCCTGTTTAGACTGCACATACAAGAGATATCCTGCGACATGTGTCTTGCTGCCTCTAATTTACCAGAATTAGTGAGCTCATCTACTGCTCCACCCATGCTGCTGCAAATAGTATGAGTTCCTTTGGTTCTGTGGACGAGTGGTAGTCGAGGGAGTGTAGGTAGAAGAACACCTTTCTCCATTCACCCCTCGCTGGACATTTCGTTCGTTTGCGTGTCTTGGCTGTGGTAAAGGGTACCACAACGACCGCTCGGGTGCAAGTGCTTCCTTCGAATGATGCTAGTTTCTGGTTATACGACCTGCAGCGGGGTTGCCGAACCTCGTGCTACCTCCGGTGTTTAGTCTGGTAAGGAACGTGCCTACTGATCTTCGTATCGGCTGTTACCAATTTACAATCCCAGCCACTGCAATAGTCGGCTTCTGTGTTTGGCATGCCCTCTTGAGCACGTACACTCTTAGGGTTTGTGAGGAATGAAGCCAGGGAACACCTCGTCTGGCTTCCTTTGCACGCTCTAATCATGACTGATCGTGAGCATCTTTTCATTTGAATGTGCTGTTTTCTAAAACGCGGGTGAGTACCACTGAGGTCTTGAAAGGATTCTGCCTGAGAGTAGGGCCTGATTTGAATTCGTTTCAGGTTACCTAGCCCAGGATATTTCTTGAGGGCAGGGTTATGTTTGCAAAGCCGCAGGCCCCAGGCTTTGTGAATGATAGGATCCCTTCGGCACAGCTTGTAAGGTTGTTCCGGCAGTGCGCCACAAGGCGGCAGCACTACTCCGTGTCGTCTCTTGTAACTTGGGGAAAGAAAGCCTTAGCGGGGTTCCCGGTGTTGGATTGGAAATGGGGAGTCGAACGTGGCTAAACACACACCCCAGGGCTTGTGTATCCTCGCCTCCTCCCCGTTAAGCTGCACTGCCCCACCCCAGGCATATCGCGAGACTTGCAAGTGGGCTACTCGGAGGGTGCCGTGGTTCGCAGGTGGGGCGACTCCAAGGAAGTGTGCCGGAGGTGGGAACCTGCCTAGCAGGAGCCGTGGAGATCCGCTTTCTTCACAGCTCTTCCCGCTCAGCTGCTCCACCATCATGTGGGTACACCAGGCTTTGCTTACCTGTAGGAGGGCCACGTTGGATCGGGACATTGTGGTACCACGCAGGGGAGAATGGGCAGTAGACGTCCGAGGGCCCGCTGGTCAGGTGGCACGTCCTCCTCCCTTGCTCCCTCAGCAGCAGCATACTCCAGCCGTGGGACGCGGGCCTGCTGAGGCTCCAGGGGTGTGACACCAGCCGACGTCACAGAGGCCTGTGGTGACAGACTAGGCGTTTCTTAACCCCTTCCTTGGCTTGTCGTTGAACAGTCCTTTTCCCTCTCAGCAGAGTTTATATACAGTGTTGCGTGTGTTTGAGTTCTGCAGCCGCTTGGTGCAATTAAAAACGTAGCTGTACCCGTAGGGTTTCGGATTCTTTGCCCTGTTAGTTGATTGAGGAATGTTTTGTAGCGTTCCCTGTGCTTTTGGGTGGGTCGCCCTTGAGGAGCACTTTTTGATACGTTAAGTGTGTTTCTGTGAATCCCAACCTCCCACTTCAGCCTTCCCCGGTCTCCAGTTTCCCCCTCTGGGAACTCCACGCTTCTTTCTTTCCTCTGTGAACGTGTGTTTCCTTTGTATGCTGCTTCCTTTCTATCCCTATTTAGACTGCACATATAAGAGATAGTCTGCGACATGTGTCTTGCTGCCTCTAATTTAGCAGAATTAGTGAGCTCATCTACTGCTCCACCCATGCTGCTGCAAATAGTTTGAGTTCCTTTGGTTCTGTGGACGAGTGGTAGTCGAGGGAGTGTAGGTAGAAGAACACCTTTCTCCATTCACCCCTCGCTGGACATTTCGTTCGTTTGCGTGTCTTGGCTGTGGTAAAGGGTACCACAACGACCGCTGGGGTGCAAGTGCTTCCTTCGAATGATGCTAGTCTCTGGTTATACGACCTGCAGCGGGGTTGCCGAACCTCGTGCTACCTCCGGTGTTTAGTCTGGGAAGGAACGTGCCTACTGATCTTCGTATCGGCTGTTACCAATTTACAATCCCAGCCACTGCAATAGTCGGCTTCTGTGTTTGGCATGCCCTCTTGAGCACGTACACTCTTAGGGTTTGTGAGGACTGACGCCAGGGAACACCTCGTCTGGCTTCCTTTGCACGCTCTAATCATGACTGATCCTGAGCATCTTTTCATTTGAATGTGCTGTTTTCTAAAACGCGGGTGAGTACCACTGAGGTCTTGAAAGGATTCTGCCTGAGAGTAGGGCCTGATTTGAATTCGTTTCAGGTTACCTAGCCCAGGATATTTCTTGAGGGCAGGGTTGTGTTTGCAAAGCCGCAGGCCCCAGGCTTTGTGAATGATAGGATCCCTTCGGCACAGCTTGTAAGGTTGTTCCGGCAGTGCGCCACAAGGCGGCAGCACTACTCCGTGTCGTCTCTTGTAACTAGGGGAAAGAAAGCCTTAGCGGGGTTCCCGGTGTTGGATTGGAAATGGGGAGTCGAACGTGGCTAAACACACACCCCAGGGCTTGTGTATCCTCGCCTCCTCCCCGTTAAGCTGCACTGCCCCACCCCAGGCATATCGCGAGACTTGCAATTGGGCTACTCGGAGGGTGCCGTGGTTCGCAGACGGGGCGACTCTAAGGACGTGGGCCGGAGGTGGGAACCTGCCTAGCAGGAGCCGTGGAGATCCGGTTTCTTCACAGCTCTTCCCGCTCAGCTGCTCTACCATCATGTGGGTACACCAGGCTTTGCTTACCTGTAGGAGGGCCACGTTGGATCGGGACATTGTGGTACCACGCAGGGGAGAATGGGCAGTAGAGGTCCGAGGGCCCGCTGGTCAGGTGGCACGTCCTCCTCCCTTGCTCCCTCAGCAGCAGCATACTCCAGCCGTGGGACCCAGGCCTGCTGAGGCTCCAGGGGTGTGACACCAGCCGACGTCACAGAGGCCTGAGGTGACAGACTAGGCGTTTCTTAACCTCTTCCTTGCCTTGTCGTTGAACAGTCCTTTTCCCTCTCAGCAGAGCTTATATACAGTGTTGCGTGTGTTTGAGTTCTGCAGCCGCTTGGTGCACTTATAAACGTAGCTGTACCCGTAGGGTTTCGGATTCTTTGCCCTGTTAGTTGATTGAGGAATGTTTTGCAGCGTTCCCTGTGCTTCCGCGTGGGTCGCCCTTGAGGAGCACTTTTTGATACTTTAAGTGTGTTTCTGTGAATCCCAACCTCCCACTTCACCCTTCCCCGGTCTCCAGTTTCCCCCTCTGGGAACTCCACGCTTCTTTCTTCCCTCTGTGAACGTGTGTTTCCTTTGTATGCTGCTTCCTTTGTATCCCTGTTTAGACTGCACATACAAGAGATATCCTGCGACATGTGTCTTGCTGCCTCTAATTTACCAGAATTAGTGAGCTCATCTACTGCTCCACCCATGCTGCTGCAAATAGTATGAGTTCCTTTGGTTCTGTGGACGAGTGGTAGTCGAGGGAGTGTAGGTAGAAGAACACCTTTCTCCATTCACCCCTCGCTGGACATTTCGTTCGTTTGCGTGTCTTGGCTGTGGTAAAGGGTACCACAACGACCGCTGGGGTGCAAGTGCTTCCTTCGAATGATGCTAGTCTCTGGTTATACGACCTGCAGCGGGGTTGCCGAACCTCGTGCTACCTCCGGTGTTTAGTCTGGTAAGGAACGTGCCTACTGATCTTCGTATCGGCTGTTACCAATTTACAATCCCTGCCACTGCAATAGTCGGCTTCTGTGTTTGGCATGCCCTCTTGAGCACGTACACTCTTAGGGTTTGTGAGGACTGAAGCCAGGGAACACCTCGTCTGGCTTCCTTTGCACGCTCTAATCATGACTGATCCTGAGCATCTTTTCATTTGAATGTGCTGTTTTCTAAAACGCGGGTGAGTACCACTGAGGTCTTGAAAGGATTCTGCCTGAGAGTAGGGCCTGATTTGAATTCGTTTCAGGTTACCTAGCCCAGGATATTTCTTGAGGGCAGGGTTGTGTTTGCAAAGCCGCAGGCCATAGGCATTGTGAATGATAGGAGCCCTTCCGCACAGTTTGTAAGGTTGTTACGGCAGTGTGCCACAAGGCGGCAGCACTGCTCCGTGTCGTCTCTGGTAACTTGGGGAAAGAAAGCCTTAGCGGGGTTCCCGGTGTTGGATTGGAAATGGGGAGTCGAACGTGGCTAAACACACACCCCAGGGCTTGTGTATCCTCGCCTCCTCCCCGTTAAGCTGCACTGCCCCACCCCAGGCATATCGCGAGACTTGCAAGTGGGCTACTCGGAGGGTGCCGTGGTTCGCAGGTGGGGCGACTCCAAGGAAGTGTGCCGGAGGTGGGAACCTGCCTAGCAGGAGCCGTGGAGATCCGGTTTCTTCACAGCTCTTCCCGCTCAGCTGCTCCACCATCATGAGGGTACACCAGGCTTTGCTTACCTGTAGGAGGGCCACGTTGGATCGGGACATTGTGGTACCACGCAGGGGAGAATGGGCAGTAGAGGTCCGAGGGGCCGCTGGTCAGGTGGCACGTCCTCCTCCCTTGCTCCCTCAGCAGCAGCATACTCCAGCCGTGGGACCCAGGCCTGCTGAGGCTCCAGGGCTGTGACACCAGCCGACGTCACAGAGGCCTGAGGTGACAGACTAGGCGTTTCTTAACCCCTTCCTTGGCTTGTCGTTGAACAGTCCTTTTCCCTCTCAGCAGAGCTTATATACAGTGTTGCGTGTGTTTGAGTTCTGCAGCCGCTTGGTGCAGTTATAAACGTAGCTGTACCCGTAGGGTTTCGGATTCTTTGCCCTGTTAGTTGATTGAGGAATGTTTTGCAGCGTTCCCTGTGCTTCCGGGTGGGTCGCCCTTGAGGAGCACTTTGTCATACGTTAAGTGTGTTTCTGTGAATCCCAACCTCCCACTTCAGCCTTCCCCGGTCTCCAGTTTCCCCCTCTGGGAACTCCACGCTTCTTTCTTCCCTCTGTGAACGTGTGTTTCCTTTGTATGCTGCTTCCTTTGTATCCCTGTTTAGACTGCACATATAAGAGATATCCTGCGACATGTGTCTTGCTGCCTCTAATTTACCAGAATTAGTGAGCTCATCTACTGCTCCACCCATGCTGCTGCAAATAGTATGAGTTCTTTTGGTTCTGTGGATGAGTGGTAGTCGAGGGAGTGTAGGTAGAAGAACACCTTTCTCCATTCACCCCTCGCTGGACATTTCGTTCGTTTGCGTGTCTTGGCTGTGGTAAAGGGTACCACAACGACCGCTGGGGTGCAAGTGCTTCCATCGAATGATGCTAGTCTCTGGTTATACGACCTGCAGCGGGGTTGCCGAACTTCGTGCTACCTACGGTGTTTAGTCTGGTAAGCAACGTGCCTACTGATCTTCGTATCGGCTGTTACCAATTTACAATCCCAGCCACTGCAATAGTCGGCTTCTGTGTTTGGCATGCCCTCTTGAGCACGTACACTCTTACGGTTTGTGAGGACTGAAGCCAGGGAACACGTCGTCTGGCTTCCTTTGCACGCTCTAATCATGACTGATCCTGAGCATCTTTTCATTTGAATGTGCTGTTTTCTAAAACGCGGGAGAGTACCACTGAGGTCTTGAAAGGATTCTGCCTGAGAGTAGGGCCTGATTTGAATTCGTTTCAGGTTACCTAGCCCAGGATATTTCGTGAGGGCAGGGTTGTGTTAGCAAAGCCGCAGGCCCCAGGCTTTGTGAATGATAGGATCCCTTCGGCACAGCTTGTAAGGTTGTTCCGGCAGTGCGCCACAAGGCGGCAGCACTACTCCGTGTCGTCTCTTGTAACTTGGGGAAAGAAAGCCTTAGCGGGGTTCCCGGTGTTGGATTGGAAATGGGGAGTCGAACGTGGCTAAACACACACCCCAGGGCTTGTGTATCCTCGCCTCCTCCCCGTTAAGCTGCACTTTCCCACCCCAGGCATATCGCGAGACTTGCAAGTGGGCTACTCGGAGGGTGCCGTGGTTCGCAGACGGGGCGACTCTAAGGAAGTGGGCCGGAGGTGGGGACCTGCCTAGCAGGAGCCGTGGAGATCCGGTTTCTTCACAGCTCTTCCCGCTCAGCTGCTCTACCATCATGTTGGTACACCAGGCTTTGCTTACCTGTAGGAGGGCCACGTTGGATCGGGACATTGTGGTACCACGCAGGGGAGAATGGGCAGTAGAGGTCCGAGGGGCCGCTGGTCAGGTGGCACGTCCTCCTCCCTTGCTCCCTCAGCAGCAGCATACTCCAGCCGTGTGACCCAGGCCTGCTGAGGCTCCAGGGGTGTGACACCAGCCGACGTCACAGAGGCCTGAGGTGACAGACTAGGCGTTTCTTAACCCCTTCCTTGGCTTGTCGTTGAACAGTCCTTTTCCCTCTCAGCAGAGTTTATATACAGTGTTGCATGTGTTTGAGTTCTGCAGCCGCTTGGTGCAATTAAAAACGTAGCTGTACCCGTAGGGTTTCGGAGTCTTTGCCCTGTTAGTTGATTGAGGAATGTTTTGTAGCGTTCCCTGTGCTTCCGGGTGGGTCGCCCTTGAGGAGCACTTTTTGATACGTTAAGTGTGTTTTTGTGAATCGCAACCTCCCACTTCAGCCTTCCCCGGTCTCCAGTTTCCCCCTCTGGGAACTCCACGCTTCTTTCTTCCCTCTGTGAACGTGTGTTTCCTTTGTATGCTGCTTCCTTTGTATCCCTATTTAGACTGCACATATAAGAGATATCCTGCGACATGTGTCTTGCTGCCTCTAATTTACCAGAATTAGTGAGCTCATCTACTGCTCCACCCATGCTGCTGCAAATAGTATGAGTTCTTTTGGTTCTGTGGACGAGTGGTAGTCGAGGGAGTGTAGGTAGAAGAACACCTTTCTCCATTCACCCCTCGCTGGACATTTCGTTCGTTTGCGTGTCTTGGCTTTGGTAAAGGGTACCACAACGACCGCTGGGGTGCAAGTGCTTCCTTCCAATGATGCTAGTGTCTGGTTATACGACCTGCAGCGGGGTTGCCGAATCTCGTGGTACCTCCGGTGTTTAGTCTGGTAAGGAACTTGCCTACTGATCTTCGTACCGGCTGTTACCAATTTACAATCCCAGCCACAGCAATAGTCGGCTTTTCTGTTTGGCATGCCCTCTTGAGCACGTACGCTTTTAGGGTTTGTGAGGACTGCAGCCAGGGAACACCTCGTCTGGCTTCCTTTGCACGCTCTAATCATGACAGATCCTGAGCATCTTTTCATTTGAATGTGCTGTTTTCTAAAACGCGGGTGAGTACCACTGAGGTCTTGAAAGGATTCTGCCTGAGAGTAGGGCCTGATTTGAATTCGTTTCAGGTTACCTAGCCTAGGATATTTCTTGAGGGCAGGGTTGTGTTTGCAAAGCCGCAGGCCATAGGCATTGTGAATGATAGGAGCCCTTCGGCACAGTTTGTAAGGTTGTTACGGCAGTGTGCCACAAGGCGGCAGCACTGCTGCGTGTCGTCTCTGGTAACTTGGGGAAAGAAAGCCTTAGCGGGGTTCCCGGTGTTGGATTGGAAATGGGGAGTCGAACGTGGCTAAACACACACCCCAGGGCTTGTGTATCCTCGCCTCCTCCCCGTTAAGCTGCACTGCCCCACCCCAGGCATATCGCGAGACTTGCAAGTGGGCTACTCGGAGGGTGCCGTGGTTCGCAGGTGGGGCGACTCCAAGGAAGTGTGCCGGAGGTGGGAACCTGCCTAGCAGGAGCCGTGGAGATCCGGTTTCTTCACAGCTCTTCCCGCTCAGCTGCTCCACCATCATGTGGGTACACCAGGGTTTGCTTACCTGTAGGAGGGCCACGTTGGATCGGGACATTGTGGTACCACGCAGGGGAGAATGGGCAGTAGAGGTCCGAGGGGCCGCTGGTCAGGTGGCACGTCCTCCTCCCTTGCTCCCTCAGCAGCAGCATACTCCAGCCGTGGGACCCAGGCCTGCTGAGGCTCCAGGGGTGTGACACCAGCCGACGTCACAGAGGCCTGAGGTGACAGACTAGGCGTTTCTTAACCCCTTCCTTGGCTTGTCGTTGAACAGTCCTTTTCCCTCTCAGCAGAGCTTATATACAGTGTTGCGTGTGTTTGAGTTCTGCAGCCGTTTGGTGCAGTTATAAACGTAGCTGTACCCGTAGGGTTTCGGATTCTTTGCCCTGTTAGTTGATTGAGGAATGTTTTGCAGCGTTCCCTGTGCTTCCGGGGGGTCGCCCTTGAGGAGCACTTTGTGATACGTTAAGTGTGTTTCTGTGAATGCCAACCTCCCACTTCACCCTTCCCCGGTCTCCAGTTTCCCCCTCTGGGAACTCCACGCTTCTTTCTTCCCTCTGTGAACCTGTGTTTCCTTTGTATGCTGCTTCCCTTGTATCCCTATTTAGACTGCACATATAAGAGATATCCTGCGACATGTGTCTTGCTGCCTCTAATTTACCAGAATTAGTGAGCTCATCTACTGCTCCACCCATGCTGCTGCAAATAGTATGAGTTCCTTTGGTTCTGTGGACGAGTGGTAGTCGAGGGAGTGTAGGTAGAAGAACACCTTTCTCCATTCACCCCTCGCTGGACATTTCGTTCGTTTGCGTGTCTTGGCTGTGGCAAAGGGTACCACAACGACCTCTGGGGTGCAAGTGCTTCCAGCGAATGATGCTAGTCTCTGGTTATACGACCTCCAGCGGGGCTGCCGAACTTCGTGCTACCTCCGGTGTTTAGTCTGGTAAGGAACGTGCCTACTGATCTTCGTATCGGCTGTTACCAATTTACAATCCCAGCCACTGCAATAGTCGGCTTCTCTGTTTGGCATGCCCTCTTGAGCACGTACACTCTTAGGGTTTGTGAGGACTGACGCCAGGGAACACCTCGTCTGGCTTCCTTTGCACGCGCTAATCATGACTGATCCTGAGCATCTTTTCATTTGAATGTGCTGTTTTCTAAAACGCGGGTGAGTACCACTGAGGTCTTGAAAGGATTCTGCCTGAGAGTAGGGCCTGATTTGAATTCGTTTCAGGTTACCTAGCCCAGGATATTTCTTGAGGGCAGGGTTGTGTTTGCAAAGCCGCAGGCCCCAGGCTTTGTGAATGATAGGATCCCTTTGGCACAGCTTGTAAGGTTGTTCCGGCAGTGCGCCACAAGGCGGCAGCACTACTCCGTTTCGTCTCTTGTAACTAGGGGAAAGAAAGCCTTAGCGGGGTTCCCGGTGTTGGATTGGAAATGGGGAGTCGAACGTGGCTAAACACACACCCCAGGGCTTGTGTATCCTCGCCTCCTCCCCGTTAAGCTGCACTGCCCCACCCCAGGCATATCGCGAGACTTGCAAGTGGGCTACTCGGAGGGTGCCGTGGTTCGCAGACGGGGCGACTCTAAGGACGTGGGCCGGAGGTGGGGACCTGCCTAGCAGGAGCCGTGGAGATCCGGTTTCTTCACAGCTCTTCCCGCTCAGCTGCTCTACCATCATGTGGGTACACCAGGCTTTGCTTACCTGTAGGAGGGCCACGTTGGATCGGGACATTGTGGTACCACGCAGGGGAGAATGGGCAGTAGAGGTCCGAGGGCCCGCTGGTCAGGTGGCACGTCCTCCTCCCTTGCTCCCTCAGCAGCAGCATACTCCAGCCGTGGGACCCAGGCCTGCTGAGGCTCCAGGGGTGTGACACCAGCCGACGTCACAGAGGCCTGAGGTGACAGACTAGGCGTTTCTTAACCTCTTCCTTGCCTTGTCGTTGAACAGTCCTTTTCCCTCTCAGCAGAGCTTATATACAGTGTTGCGTGTGTTTGAGTTCTGCAGCCGCTTGGTGCACTTATAAACGTAGCTGTACCCGTAGGGTTTCGGATTCTTTGCCCTGTTAGTTGATTGAGGAATGTTTTGCAGCGTTCCCTGTGCTTCCGCGTGGGTCGCCCTTGAGGAGCACTTTTTGATACTTTAAGTGTGTTTCTGTGAATCCCAACCTCCCACTTCAGCCTTCCCCGGTCTCCAGTTTCCCCCTCTGGGAACTCCACGCTTCTTTCTTCCCTCTGTGAACCTGTGTTTCCTTTGTATGCTGCTTCCTTTGTATCCCTGTTTAGACTGCACATACAAGAGATATCCTGCGACATGTGTCTTGCTGCCTCTAATTTACCAGAATTAGTGAGCTCATCTACTGCTCCACCCATGCTGCTGCAAATAGTATGAGTTCCTTTGGTTCTGTGGACGAGTGGTAGTCGAGGGAGTGTAGGTAGAAGAACACCTTTCTCCATTCACCCCTCGCTGGACATTTCGTTCGTTTGCGTGTCTTGGCTGTGGTAAAGGGTACCACAACGACCGCTGGGGTGCAAGTGCTTCCTTCGAATGATGCTAGTCTCTGGTTATACGACCTGCAGCGGGGTTGCCGAACGTCGTGCTACCTACGGTGTTTAGTCTGGTAAGGAACGTACCTACTGATCTTCGTATCGGCTGTTACCAATTTACAATCCCAGCCACTGCAATAGTCGGCTTCTGTGTTTGGCATGCCCTCTTGAGCACGTACACTCTTACGGTTTGTGAGGACTGAAGCCAGGGAACACGTCGTCTGGCTTCCTTTGCACGCTCTAATCATGACTGATCCTGAGCATCTTTACATTTGAATGCGCTGTTTTCTAAAACGCGGGTGAGTACCACTGAGGTCTTGAAAGGATTCTGCCTGAGAGTAGGGCCTGATTTGAATTCGTTTCAGGTTACCTAGCCCAGGATATTTCTTGAGGGCAGGGTTGTGTTTGCAAAGCCGCAGGCCCCAGGCGTTGTGAATGATAGGAGCCCTCCGGCATAGTTTGTAAGGTTGTTACGGCAGTGTGCCACAAGGCGGCAGCACTGCTCCGTGTCGTCTCTGGTAACTTGGGGAAAGAAAGCCTTAGCGGGGTTCCCGGTGTTGGATTGGAAATGGGGAGTCGAACGTGGCTAAACACACACCCCAGGGCTTGTGTATCCTCGCCTCCTCCCCGTTAAGCTGCACTGCCCCACCCCAGGCATATCGCGAGACTTGCAAGTGGGCTACTCGGAGGGTGCCGTGGTTCGCAGACGGGGCGACTCTAAGGAAGTGGGCCGGTGGTGGGAACCTGCCTAGCAGGAGCCGTGGAGATCCGGTTTCTTCACAGCTCTTCCCGCTCAGCTGCTCCACCATCATGTGGGTACACCAGGCTTTGCTTACCTGTAGGAGGGCCACGTTGGATCGGGACATTGTGGTACCACGCAGGGGAGAATGGGCAGTAGAGGTCCGAGGGGCCGCTGGTCAGGTGGCACGTCCTCCTCCCTTGCTCCCTCAGCAGCAGCATACTCCAGCCGTGGGACCCAGGCCTGCTGAGGCTCCAGGGGAGTGACACTAGCCGACGTCACGGAGGCCTGAGGTGACAGACTAGGCGTTTCTTAACCCCTTCCTTGGCTTGTCGTTGAACAGTCCTTTTCCCTCTCAGCAGAGCTTATATACAGTGTTGTGTGTGTTTGAGTTCTGAAGCCGCTTGGTGCAATTATAAACGTAGCTGTACCCGTAGGGTTTTGGATTCTTTGCCCTGTTAGTTGATTGAGGAATGTTTTGCAGCGTTCCCTGTGCTTCCGGGTGGGTCGCCCTTGAGGAGCACTTTCTGATACGTTAAGTGTGTTTCTGTGAATCCCAACCTCCCACTTCAGCCTTCCTCGGTCTCCAATTTCCCCCTCTGGGAACTCCACGCTTCTTTCTTCCCTCTGTGAACCTGTGTTTCCTTTGTATGCTGCTTCCCTTGTATCCCTATTTAGACTGCACATATAAGAGATATCCTGCGACATGTGTCTTGCTGCCTCTAATTTACCAGAATTAGTGAGCTCATCTACTGCTCCACCCATGCTGCTGCAAATAGTATGAGTTCCTTTGGTTCTGTGGACGAGTGGTAGTCGAGGGAGTGTAGGTAGAAGGACACCTTTCTCCATTCATCCCTCGCTGGACATTTCGTTCGTTTGCGTGTCTTGGCTGTGGTAAAGGGTACCACAACGACCGCTGGGGTGCAAGTGTTTCCTTCCAATGATGCTAGTGTCTGGTTATACGACCTGCAGCGGGGTTGCCGAATCTCGTGGTACCTCCGGTGTTTAGTCTGGTAAGGAACTTGCCTACTGATCTTCGTACCGGCTGTTACCAATTTACAATCCCAGCCACAGCAATAGTCGGCTTCCCTGTTTGGCATGCCCTCTTGAGCACGTACTCTTTTAGGGTTTGTGAGGACTGCAGCCAGGGAACACCTGGTCTGGCTTCCTTTGCACGCTCTAATCATGACTGATCCTGAGCATCTTCATTTGAATGTGCTGTTTTCTAAAACGCGGGTGAGTACCACTGAGGTCTTGAAAGGATTCTGCCTGAGAGTAGGGCCTGATTTGAATTCGTTTCAGGTTACCTAGCCCAGGATATTTCTTGAGGGCAGGGTTGTGTTTGCAAAGCCGCAGGCCATAGGCATTGTGAATGATAGGAGCCCTTCGGCACAGTTTGTAAGGTTGTTACGGCAGTGCCACAAGGCGGCAGCACTGCTCCGTGTCGTCTCTGGTAACTTGGGGAAAGAAAGCCTTAGCGGGGTTCCCGGTGTTGGATTGGAAATGGGGAGTCGAACGTGGCTAAACACACACCCCAGGGCTTGTGTATCCTCGCCTCATGCCCGTTAAGCTGCACTGCCCCACCTCAGGCATATCGCGAGACTTGCAAGTGGGCTACTCGGAGGGTGCCGTGGTTCGCAGACGGGGCGACTCTAAGGAAGTGGGCCGGAGGTGGGGACCTGCCTAGCAGGAGCCGTGGAGATCCGCTTTCTTCACAGCTCTTCCCGCTCAGCTGCTCCACCATCATGTGGGTACACCAGGCTTTGCTTACCTGTAGGAGGGCCACGTTGGATCGGGACATTGTGGTACCACGCAGGGGAGAATGGGCAGTAGAGGTCCGAGGGGCCGCTGGTCAGGTGGCACGTCCTCCTCCCTTGCTCCCTCAGCAGCAGCATACTCCAGCCGTGGGACCCAGGCCTGCTGAGGCTCCAGGGGTGTGACACCAGCCGACGTCACAGAGGCCTGAGGTGACAGACTAGGCGTTTCTTAACCCCTTCCTTGGCTTGTCGTTGAACAGTCCTTTTCCCTCTCAGCAGAGTTTATATACAGTGTTGCGTGTGTTTGAGTTCTGCAGCCGCTTGGTGCAATTAAAAACGTAGCTGTACCCGTAGGGTTTCGGAGTCTTTGCCCTGTTGATTGAGGAATGTTTTGTAGCGTCCCTGTGCTTCCGGGTGGGTCGCCCTTGAGGAGCACTTTTTGATACGTTAAGTGTGTTTCTGTGAATCCCAACCTCCCACTTCAGCCTTCCCCGGTCTCCAGTTTCCCCCTCTGGGAACTCCACACTTCTTTCTTCCCTCTGTGAACGTGTGTTTCCTTTGTATGCTGCTTCCTTTGTATCCCTGTTTAGACTGCACATATAAGAGATATCCTGCGACATGTGTCTTGCTGCCTCTAATTTACCAGAATTAGTGAGCTCATCTACTGCTCCACCCATGCTGCTGCAAATAGTATGAGTTCTCTTGGTTCTGTGGACGAGTGGTAGTCGAGGGAGTGTAGGTAGAAGAACACCTTTCTCCATTCACCCCTCGCTGGACATTTCGTTCGTTTGCGTGTCTTGGCTGTGGTAAAGGGTACCACAAGGACCGCTGGGGTGCAAGTGCTTCCATCGAATGATGCTAGTCTCTGGTTATACGACCTGCAGCGGGGTTGCCGAACTTTGTGCTACCTCCGGTGTTTAGTCTGGTAAGGAACGTGCCTACTGATCTTCGTATCGGGTGTTACCAATTTACAATTCCAGCCACTGCAATAGTCGGCTTCTGTGTTTGGCATGCCCTCTTGAGCACGTACACTCTTACGGTTTGTGAGGACTGAAGCCAGGGAACACGTCGTCTGGCTTCCTTTGCACGCTCTAATCATGACTGATCGTGAGCATCTTTTCATTTGAATGTGCTGTTTTCTAAAACGCGGGTGAGTACCACTGAGGTCTTGAAAGGATTCTGCCTGAGAGTAGGGCCTGATTTGAATTCGTTTCAGGTTCCCTAGCCCAGGATATTTCTTGAGGGCAGGGTTGTGTTTGCAAAGCCGCAGGCCCCAGGCGTTGTGAATGATAGGAGCCCTTCGGCATAGTTTGTAAGGTTGTTACGGCAGTGTGCCACAAGGCGGCAGCACTGCTCCGTGTCGTCTCCGGTAACTTGGGGAAAGAAAGCCTTAGCGGGGTTCCCGGTGTTGGATTGGAAATGGGGAGTCGAACGTGGCTAAACACACACCCCAGGGCTTGTGTATCCTCGCCTCCTCCCCGTTAAGCTGCACTGCCCCACCCCAGGCATATCGCGAGACTTGCAAGTGGGCTACTCGGAGGGTGCCGTGGTTCGCAGGTGGGGCGACTCCAAGGAAGTGTGCCGGAGGTGGGAACCTGCCTAGCAGGAGCCGTGGAGATCCGCTTTCTTCACAGCTCTTCCCGCTCAGCTGCTCCACCATCATGTGGGTACACCAGGCTTTGCTTACCTGTAGGAGGGACACGTTGGATCGGGACATTGTGGTACCACGCAGGGGAGAATGGGCAGTAGAGGTCCGAGGGGCCGCTGGTCAGTTGGCACGTCCTCCTCCCTTGCTCCCTCAGCAGCAGCATACTCCAGCCGTGGGACCCAGGCCTGCTGAGGCTCCAGGGGTGTGACACCAGCCGACGTCACAGAGGCCTGAGGTGACAGACTAGGCGTTTCTTAACCTCTTCCTTGGCTTGTCGTTGAACAGTCCTTTTCCCTCTCAGCAGAGTTTATATACAGTGTTGTGTGTGTTTGAGTTCTGCAGCCGCTTGGTGCAATTATAAACGTAGCTGTACCCGTAGGGTTTTGGATTCTTTGCCCTGTTAGTTGATTGAGGAATGTTTTGCAGCGTTCCCTGTGCTTCCGGGTGGGTCGCCCTTGAGGAGCACTTTCTGATACGTTAAGTGTGTTTCTGTGAATCCCAACCTCCCACTTCAGCCTTCCTCGGTCTCCAATTTCCCCCTCTGGGAACTCCACGCTTCTTTCTTCCCTCTGTGAACCTGTGTTTCCTTTGTATGCTGCTTCCCTTGTATCCCTATTTAGACTGCACATATAAGAGATATCCTGCGACATGTGTCTTGCTGCCTCTAATTTACCAGAATTAGTGAGCTCATCTACTGCTCCACCCATGCTGCTGCAAATAGTATGAGTTCCTTTGGTTCTGTGGACGAGTGGTAGTCGAGGGAGTGTAGGTAGAAGGACACCTTTCTCCATTCACCCCTCGCTGGACATTTCGTTCGTTTGCGTGTCTTGGCTGTGGTAAAGGGTACCACAACGACCGCTGGGGTGCAAGTGCTTCCTTCGAATGATGCTAGTGTCTGGTTATACGACCTGCAGCGGGGTTGCCGAATCTCGTGGTACCTCCGGTGTTTAGTCTGGTAAGGAACTTGCCTACTGATCTTCGTACCGGCTGTTACCAATTTACAATCCCAGCCACAGCAATAGTCGGCTTTTCTGTTTGGCATGCCCTCTTGAGCACGTACGCTTTTAGGGTTTGTGAGGACTGCAGCCAGGGAACACCTCGTCTGGCTTCCTTTGCACGCTCTAATCATGACTGATCCTGAGCATCTTTTCATTTGAATGTGCTGTTTTCTAAAACGCGGGTGAGTACCACTGAGGTCTTGAAAGGATTCTGCCTGAGAGTAGGGCCTGATTTGAATTCGTTTCAGGTTACCTAGCCCAGGATATTTCTTGAGGGCAGGGTTGTGTTAGCAAAGCCGCAGGCCCCAGGCTTTGTGAATGATAGGATCCCTTCGGCACAGCTTGTAAGGTTGTTCCGGCAGTGCGCCACAAGGCGGCAGCACTACTCCGTGTCGTCTCTTGTAACTTGGGGAAAGAAAGGCTTAGCGGGGTTCCCGGTGTTGGATTGGAAATGGGGAGTCGAACGTGGCTAAACACACACCCCAGGGCTTGTGTATCCTCGCCTCCTCCCCGTTAAGCTGCACTTTCCCACCCCAGGCATATCGCGAGACTTGCAAGTGGGCTACTCGGAGGGTGCCGTGGTTCGCAGGTGGGGCGACTCCAAGGAAGTGTGCCGGAGGTGGGAACCTGCCTAGCAGGAGCCGTGGAGATCCGCTTTCTTCACAGCTCTTCCCGCTCAGCTGCTCCACCATCATGTGGGTACACCAGGCTTTGCTTACCTGTAGGAGGGCCACGTTGGATCGGGACATTGTGGTACCACGCAGGGGAGAATGGGCAGTAGAGGTCCGAGGGGCCGCTGGTCAGGTGGCACGTCCTCCTCCCTTGCTCCCTCAGCAGCAGCATACTCCAGCCGTGGGACCCAGGCCTGCTGAGGCTCCAGGGGTGTGACACCAGCCGACGTCACAGAGGCCTGAGGTGACAGACTAGGCGTTTCTTAACCCCTTCCTTGGCTTGTCGTTGAACAGTCCTTTTCCCTCTCAGCAGAGTTTATATACAGTGTTGCATGTGTTTGAGTTCTGCAGCCGCTTGGTGCAATTAAAAACGTAGCTGTACCCGTAGGGTTTCGGAGTCTTTGCCCTGTTAGTTGATTGAGGAATGTTTTGTAGCGTTCCCTGTGCTTCCGGGTGGGTCGCCCTTGAGGAGCACTTTTTGATACGTTAAGTGTGTTTTTGTGAATCGCAACCTCCCACTTCAGCCTTCCCCGGTCTCCAGTTTCCCCCTCTGGGAACTCCACGCTTCTTTCTTCCCTCTGTGAACGTGTGTTTCCTTTGTATGCTGCTTCCTTTGTATCCCTATTTAGACTGCACATATAAGAGATATCCTGCGACATGTGTCTTGCTGCCTCTAATTTACCAGAATTAGTGAGCTCATCTACTGCTCCACCCATGCTGCTGCAAATAGTATGAGTTCTTTTGGTTCTGTGGACGAGTGGTAGTCGAGGGAGTGTAGGTAGAAGAACACCTTTCTCCATTCACCCCTCGCTGGACATTTCGTTCGTTTGCGTGTCTTGGCTTTGGTAAAGGGTACCACAACGACCGCTGGGGTGCAAGTGCTTCCTTCCAATGATGCTAGTGTCTGGTTATACGACCTGCAGCGGGGTTGCCGAATCTCGTGGTACCTCCGGTGTTTAGTCTGGTAAGGAACTTGCCTACTGATCTTCGTACCGGCTGTTACCAATTTACAATCCCAGCCACAGCAATAGTCGGCTTTTCTGTTTGGCATGCCCTCTTGAGCACGTACGCTTTTAGGGTTTGTGAGGACTGCAGCCAGGGAACACCTCGTCTGGCTTCCTTTGCACGCTCTAATCATGACAGATCCTGAGCATCTTTTCATTTGAATGTGCTGTTTTCTAAAACGCGGGTGAGTACCACTGAGGTCTTGAAAGGATTCTGCCTGAGAGTAGGGCCTGATTTGAATTCGTTTCAGGTTACCTAGCCTAGGATATTTCTTGAGGGCAGGGTTGTGTTTGCAAAGCCGCAGGCCATAGGCATTGTGAATGATAGGAGCCCTTCGGCACAGTTTGTAAGGTTGTTACGGCAGTGTGCCACAAGGCGGCAGCACTGCTCCGTGTCGTCTCTGGTAACTTGGGGAAAGAAAGCCTTAGCGGGGTTCCCGGTGTTGGATTGGAAATGGGGAGTCGAACGTGGCTAAACACACACCCCAGGGCTTGTGTATCCTCGCCTCCTCCCCGTTAAGCTGCACTGCCCCACCCCAGGCATATCGCGAGACTTGCAAGTGGGCTACTCGGAGGGTGCCGTGGTTCGCAGGTGGGGCGACTCCAAGGAAGTGTGCCGGAGGTGGGAACCTGCCTAGCAGGAGCCGTGGAGATCCGGTTTCTTCACAGCTCTTCCCGCTCAGCTGCTCCACCATCATGTGGGTACACCAGGCTTTGCTTACCTGTAGGAGGGCCACGTTGGATCGGGACATTGTGGTACCACGCAGGGGAGAATGGGCAGTAGAGGTCCGAGGGGCCGCTGGTCAGGTGGCACGTCCTCCTCCCTTGCTCCCTCAGCAGCAGCATACTCCAGCCGTGGGACCCAGGCCTGCTGAGGCTCCAGGGGTGTGACACCAGCCGACGTCACAGAGGCCTGAGGTGACAGACTAGGCGTTTCTTAACCCCTTCCTTGGCTTGTCGTTGAACAGTCCTTTTCCCTCTCAGCAGAGCTTATATACAGTGTTGCGTGTGTTTGAGTTCTGCAGCCGTTTGGTGCAGTTATAAACGTAGCTGTACCCGTAGGGTTTCGGATTCTTTGCCCTGTTAGTTGATTGAGGAATGTTTTGCAGCGTTCCCTGTGCTTCCGGGGGGTCGCCCTTGAGGAGCACTTTGTGATACGTTAAGTGTGTTTCTGTGAATGCCAACCTCCCACTTCACCCTTCCCCGGTCTCCAGTTTCCCCCTCTGGGAACTCCACGCTTCTTTCTTCCCTTTGTGAACCTGTGTTTCCTTTGTATGCTGCTTCCTTTGTATCCCTGTTTAGACTGCACATACAAGAGATATCCTGCGACATGTGTCTTGCTGCCTCTAATTTACCAGAATTAGTGAGCTCATCTACTGCTCCACCCATGCTGCTGCAAATAGTATGAGTTCCTTTGGTTCTGTGGACGAGTGGTAGTCGAGGGAGTGTAGGTAGAAGAACACCTTTCTCCATTCACCCCTCGCTGGACATTTCGTTCGTTTGCGTGTCTTGGCTGTGGTAAAGGGTACCACAACGACCGCTGGGGTGCAAGTGCTTCCTTCGAATGATGCTAGTATGTGGTTATACGACCTGCAGCGGGGTTGCCGAACCTCGTGCTACCTCCGGTGTTTAGTCTGGTAAGGAACGTGCCTACTGATCTTCGTATCGGCTGTTACCAATTTACAATCCCAGCCACTGCAATAGTCGGCTTCTCTGTTTGGCATGCCCTCTTGAGCACGTACACTCTTAGGGTTTGTGAGGACTGAAGCCAGGGAACACGTCGTCTGGCTTCCTTTGCACGCTCTAATCATGACTGATCCTGAGCATCTTTTCATTTGAATGTGCTGTTTTCTAAAACGCGGGTGAGTACCACTGAGGTCTTGAAAGGATTCTGCCTGAGAGTAGGGCCTGATTTGAATTCGTTTCAGGTTACCTAGCCCAGGATATTTCGTGAGGGCAGGGTTGTGTTAGCAAAGCCGCAGGCCCCAGGCTTTGTGAATGATAGGATCCCTTCGGCACAGCTTGTACGGTTGTTCCGGCAGTGCGCCACAAGGCGGCAGCACTACTCCGTGTCGTCTCTGGTAACTTGGGGAAAGAAAGCCTTAGCGGGGTTCCCGGTGTTGGATTGGAAATGGGGAGTCGAACGTGGCTAAACACACACCCCAGGGCTTGTGTATCCTCGCCTCCTCCCCGTTAAGCTGCACTTTCCCACCCCAGGCATATCGCGAGACTTGCAAGTGGGCTACTCGGAGGGTGCCGTGGTTCGCAGACGGGGCGACTCTAAGGAAGTGGGCCGGAGGTGGGGACCTGCCTAGCAGGAGCCGTGGAGATCCGGTTTCTTCACAGCTCTTCCCGCTCAGCTGCTCTACCATCATGTTGGTACACCAGGCTTTGCTTACCTGTAGGAGGGCCACGTTGGATCGGGACATTGTGGTACCACGCAGGGGAGAATGGGCAGTAGAGGTCCGAGGGGCCGCTGGTCAGGTGGCACGTCCTCCTCCCTTGCTCCCTCAGCAGCAGCATACTCCAGCCGTGTGACCCAGGCCTGCTGAGGCTCCAGGGGTGTGACACCAGCCGACGTCACAGAGGCCTGAGGTGACAGACTAGGCGTTTCTTAACCCCTTCCTTGGCTTGTCGTTGAACAGTCCTTTTCCCTCTCAGCAGAGTTTATATACAGTGTTGCATGTGTTTGAGTTCTGCAGCCGCTTGGTGCAATTAAAAACGTAGCTGTACCCGTAGGGTTTCGGAGTCTTTGCCCTGTTAGTTGATTGAGGAATGTTTTGTAGCGTTCCCTGTGCTTCCGGGTGGGTCGCCCTTGAGGAGCACTTTTTGATACGTTAAGTGTGTTTTTGTGAATCGCAACCTCCCACTTCAGCCTTCCCCGGTCTCCAGTTTCCCCCTCTGGGAACTCCACGCTTCTTTCTTCCCTCTGTGAACGTGTGTTTCCTTTGTATGCTGCTTCCTTTGTATCCCTATTTAGACTGCACATATAAGAGATATCCTGCGACATGTGTCTTGCTGCCTCTAATTTACCAGAATTAGTGAGCTCATCTACTGCTCCACCCATGCTGCTGCAAATAGTATGAGTTCTTTTGGTTCTGTGGACGAGTGGTAGTCGAGGGAGTGTAGGTAGAAGAACACCTTTCTCCATTCACCCCTCGCTGGACATTTCGTTCGTTTGCGTGTCTTGGCTGTGGTAAAGGGTACCACAACGACCGCTGGGGTGCAAGTGCTTCCTTCCAATGATGCTAGTGTCTGGTTATACGACCTGCAGCGGGGTTGCCGAATCTCGTGGTACCTCCGGTGTTTAGTCTGGTAAGGAACTTGCCTACTGATCTTCGTACCGGCTGTTACCAATTTACAATCCCAGCCACAGCAATAGTCGGCTTTTCTGTTTGGCATGCCCTCTTGAGCACGTACGCTTTTAGGGTTTGTGAGGACTGCAGCCAGGGAACACCTCGTCTGGCTTCCTTTGCACGCTCTAATCATGACTGATCCTGAGCATCTTTTCATTTGAATGTGCTGTTTTCTAAAACGCGGGTGAGTACCACTGAGGTCTTGAAAGGATTCTGCCTGAGAGTAGGGCCTGATTTGAATTCGTTTCAGGTTACCTAGCCCAGGATATTTCTTGAGGGCAGGGTTGTGTTAGCAAAGCCGCAGGCCCCAGGCTTTGTGAATGATAGGATCCCTTCGGCACAGCTTGTAAGGTTGTTCCGGCAGTGCGCCACAAGGCGGCAGCACTACTCCGTGTCGTCTCTTGTAACTTGGGGAAAGAAAGGCTTAGCGGGGTTCCCGGTGTTGGATTGGAAATGGGGAGTCGAACGTGGCTAAACACACACCCCAGGGCTTGTGTATCCTCGCCTCCTCCCCGTTAAGCTGCACTTTCCCACCCCAGGCATATCGCGAGACTTGCAAGTGGGCTACTCGGAGGGTGCCGTGGTTCGCAGGTGGGGCGACTCCAAGGAAGTGTGCCGGAGGTGGGAACCTGCCTAGCAGGAGCCGTGGAGATCCGGTTTCTTCACAGCTCTTCCCGCTCAGCTGCTCCACCATCATGTGGGTACACCAGGCTTTGCTTACCTGTAGGAGGGCCACGTTGGATCGGGACATTGTGGTACCACGCAGGGGAGAATGGGCAGTAGAGGTCCGAGGGGCCGCTGGTCAGGTGGCACGTCCTCCTCCCTTGCTCCCTCAGCAGCAGCATACTCCAGCCGTGGGACCCAGGCCTGCTGAGGCTCCAGGGGTGTGACACCAGCCGACGTCACAGAGGCCTGAGGTGACAGACTAGGCGTTTCTTAACCCCTTCCTTGGCTTGTCGTTGAACAGTCCTTTTCCCTCTCAGCAGAGTTTATATACAGTGTTGCGTGTGTTTGAGTTCTGCAGCCGCTTGGTGCAATTAAAAACGTAGCTGTACCCGTAGGGTTTCGGAGTCTTTGCCCTGTTAGTTGATTGAGGAATGTTTTGTAGCGTTCCCTGTGCTTCCGGGTGGGTCGCCCTTGAGGAGCACTTTTTGATACGTTAAGTGTGTTTTTGTGAATCGCAACCTCCCACTTCAGCCTTCCCCGGTCTCCAGTTTCCCCCTCTGGGAACTCCACGCTTCTTTCTTCCCTCTGTGAACGTGTGTTTCCTTTGTATGCTGCTTCCTTTGTATCCCTATTTAGACTGCACATATAAGAGATATCCTGCGACATGTGTCTTGCTGCCTCTAATTTACCAGAATTAGTGAGCTCATCTACTGCTCCACCCATGCTGCTGCAAATAGTATGAGTTCTTTTGGTTCTGTGGACGAGTGGTAGTCGAGGGAGTGTAGGTAGAAGAACACCTTTCTCCATTCACCCCTCGCTGGACATTTCGTTCGTTTGCGTGTCTTGGCTGTGGTAAAGGGTACCACAAGGACCGCTGGGGTGCAAGTGCTTCCATCGAATGATGCTATTCTCTGGTTATACGACCTGCAGCGGGGTTACCGAACTTCGTGCTACCTCCGGTGTTTAGTCTGGTAAGGAACGTGCCTACTGATCTTCGTATCGGCTGTTACCAATTTACAATCCCAGCCACTGCAATAGTCGGCTTCTGTGTTTGGCATGCCCTCTTGAGCACGTACACTCTTACGGTTTGTGAGGACTGAAGCCAGGGAACATGTCGTCTGGCTTCCTTTGCACGCTCTAATCATGACTGATCGTGAGCATCTTTTCATTTGAATGTGCTGTTTTCTAAAACGCGGGTGAGTACCACTGAGGTCTTGAAAGGATTCTGCCTGAGAGTAGGGCCTGATTTGAATTCGTTTCATGTTCCCTAGCCCAGGATATTTCTTGAGGGCAGGGTTGTGTTTGCAAAGCCGCAGGCCGCAGGCGTTGTGAATGATAGGAGCCCTTCGGCACAGTTTGTAAGGTTGTTACGGCAGTGTGCCACAAGGCGGCAGCACTGCTCCGTGTCGTCTCTGGTAACTTGGGGAAAGAAAGCCTTACCGGGGTTCCCGGTGTTGGATTGGAAATGGGGAGTCGAACGTGGCTAAACACACACCCCAGGGCTTGTGTATCCTCGCCTCCTCCCCGTTAAGCTGCATTGCCCCACCCCAGGCATATCGCGAGACTTGCAAGTGGGCTACTCGGAGGGTGCCGTGGTTCGCAGGTGGGGCGACTCCAAGGAAGTGTGCCGCAGGTGGGAACCTACCTAGCAGGAGCCGTGGAGATCCACTTTCTTCACAGCTCTTCCCGCTCAGCTGCTCCACCATCATGTGGGTACACCAGGCTTTGCTTACCTGTAGGAGGGCCACGTTGGATCGGGACATTGTGGTACCACGCAGGGGAGAATGGGCAGTAGAGGTCCGAGGGGCCGCTGGTCAGTTGGCACGTCCTCCTCCCTTGCTCCCTCAGCAGCAGCATACTCCAGCCGTGTGACCCAGGCCTGCTGAGGCTCCAGGGGTGTGACACCAGCCGACGTCACAGAGGCCTGAGGTGACAGACTAGGCGTTTCTTAACCCCTTCCTTGGCTTGTCGTTGAACAGTCCTTTTCCCTCTCAGCAGAGTTTATATACAGTGTTGTGTGTGTTTGAGTTCTGCAGCCGCTTGGTGCAATTATAAACGAAGCTGTACCCGTAGGGTTTTGGATTCTTTGCCCTGTTAGTTGATTGAGGAATGTTTTACAGCGTTCCCTGTGCTTCCGGGTGGGTCGCCCTTGAGGAGCACTTTCTGATACGTTAAGTGTGTTTCTGTGAATCCCAACCTCCCACTTCAGCCTTCCTCGGTCTCCAATTTCCCCCTCTGGGAACTCCACGCTTCTTTCTTCCCTCTGTGAACGTGTGTTTCCTTTGTATGCTGCTTCCTTTGTATCCCTGTTTAGACTGCATATGTAAGAGATATCCTGCGACATGTGTCTTGCTGCCTCTAATTTACCAGAATTAATGAGCTCATCTACTGCTCCACCCATGCTGCTGCAAATAGTATGAGTTCTTTTGGTTCTGTGGATGAGTGGTAGTCGAGGGATTGTAGGTAGAAGAACACCTTTCTCCATTCACCCCTCGCTGGACATTTCGTTCGTTTGCGTGTCTTGGCTGTGGTAAAGGGTACCACAAGGACCGCTGGGGTGCAAGTGCTTCCATCGAATGATGCTAGTCTCTGGTTATACGACCTGCAGCGGGGTTGCCGAACTTCGTGCTACCTCCGGTGTTTAGTCTGGTAAGGAACGTGCCTACTGATCTTCGTATCGGCTGTTACCAATTTACAATCCCAGCCACTGCAATAGTCGGCTTCTGTGTTTGGCATGCCCTCTTGAGCACGTACACTCTTACGATTTGTGAGGACTGAAGCCAGGGAACACGTCGTCTGGCTTCCTTTGCACGCTCTAATCATGACTGATCGTGAGCATCTTTTCATTTGAATGTGCTGTTTTCTAAAACGCGGGTGAGTACCACTGAGGTCTTGAAAGGATTCTGCCTGAGAGTAGGGCCTGATTTGAATTCGTTTCAGGTTCCCTAGCCCAGGATATTTCTTGAGGGCAGGGTTGTGTTTGCAAAGCCGCAGGCCCCAGGCGTTGTGAATGATAGGAGCCCTTCGGCATAGTTTGTAAGGTTGTTACGGCAGTGAGCCACAAGGCGGCAGCACTGCTCCGTGTCGTCTCTGGTAACTTGGGGAAAGAAAGCCTTAGCGGGGTTCCCGGTGTTGGATTGGAAATGGGGAGTCGAACGTGGCTAAACACACACCCCAGGGCTTGTGTATCCTCGCCTCCTCCCCGTTAAGCAGCACTGCCCCACCCCAGGCATATCGCGAGACTTGCAAGTGGGCTACTCGGAGGGTGCCGTGGTTCGCAGGTGGGGCGACTCCAAGGAAGTGTGCCGGAGGTGGGAACCTGCCTAGCAGGAGCCGTGGAGATCCGCTTTCTTCACAGCTCTTCCCGCTCAGCTGCTCCACCATCATGTGGGTACACCAGGCTTTGCTTACCTGTAGGAGGGCCACGTTGGATCGGGACATTGTGGTACCACGCAGGGGAGAATGGGCAGTAGAGGTCCGAGGGGCCGCTGGTCAGGTGGCACGTCCTCCTCCCTTGCTCCCTCAGCAGCAGCATACTCCAGCCGTGGGACCCAGGCCTGCTGAGGCTCCAGGGGTGTGACACCAGCCGACGTCACAGAGGCCTGAGGTGACAGACTAGGCGTTTCTTAACCCCTTCCTTGGCTTGTCGTTGAACAGTCCTTTTCCCTCTCAGCAGAGCTTATATACAGTGTTGCGTGTGTTTGAGTTCTGCAGCCGTTTGGTGCAGTTATAAACGTAGCTGTACCCGTAGGGTTTCGGATTCTTTGCCCTGTTAGTTGATTGAGGAATGTTTTGCAGCGTTCCCTGTGCTTCCGGGGGGTCGCCCTTGAGGAGCACTTTGTGATACGTTAAGTGTGTTTCTGTGAATGCCAACCTCCCACTTCACCCTTCCCCGGTCTCCAGTTTCCCCCTCTGGGAACTCCACGCTTCTTTCTTCCCTTTGTGAACCTGTGTTTCCTTTGTATGCTGCTTCCTTTGTATCCCTGTTTAGACTGCACATACAAGAGATATCCTGCGACATGTGTCTTGCTGCCTCTAATTTACCAGAATTAGTGAGCTCATCTACTGCTCCACCCATGCTGCTGCAAATAGTATGAGTTCCTTTGGTTCTGTGGACGAGTGGTAGTCGAGGGAGTGTAGGTAGAAGAACACCTTTCTCCATTCACCCCTCGCTGGACATTTCGTTCGTTTGCGTGTCTTGGCTGCGGTAAAGGGTACCACAACGACCGCTGGGGTGCAAGTGCTTCCTTCGAATGATGCTAGTATGTGGTTATACGACCTGCAGCGGGGTTGCCGAACCTCGTGCTACCTCCGGTGTTTAGTCTGGTAAGGAACGTGCCTACTGATCTTCGTATCGGCTGTTACCAATTTACAATCCCAGCCACTGCAATAGTCGGCTTCTCTGTTTGGCATGCCCTCTTGAGCACGTACACTCTTAGGGTTTGTGAGGACTGAAGCCAGGGAACACGTCGTCTGGCTTCCTTTGCACGCTCTAATCATGACTGATCCTGAGCATCTTTTCATTTGAATGTGCTGTTTTCTAAAACGCGGGTGAGTACCACTGAGGTCTTGAAAGGATTCTGCCTGAGAGTAGGGCCTGATTTGAATTCGTTTCAGGTTACCTAGCCTAGGATATTTCTTGAGGGCAGGGTTGTGTTTGCAAAGCCGCAGGCCATAGGCATTGTGAATGATAGGAGCCCTTCGGCACAGTTTGTAAGGTTGTTACGGCAGTGTGCCACAAGGCGGCAGCACTGCTCCGTGTCGTCTCTGGTAACTTGGGGAAAGAAAGCCTTAGCGGGGTTCCCGGTGTTGGATTGGAAATGGGGAGTCGAACGTGGCTAAAAACACACCCCAGGGCTTGTGTATCCTCGCCTCCTCCCCGTTAAGCTGCACTGCCCCACCCCAGGCATATCGCGAGACTTGCAAGTGGGCTACTCGGAGGGTGCCGTGGTTCGCAGGTGGGGCGACTCCAAGGAAGTGTGCCGGAGGTGGGAACCTGCCTAGCAGGAGCCGTGGAGATCCGGTTTCTTCACAGCTCTTCCCGCTCAGCTGCTCCACCATCATGTGGGTACACCAGGCTTTGCTTACCTGTAGGAGGGCCACGTTGGATCGGGACATTGTGGTACCACGCAGGGGAGAATGGGCAGTAGAGGTCCGAGGGGCCGCTGGTCAGGTGGCACGTCCTCCTCCCTTGCTCCCTCAGCAGCAGCATACTCCAGCCGTGGGACCCAGGCCTGCTGAGGCTCCAGGGGTGTGACACCAGCCGACGTCACAGAGGCCTGAGGTGACAGACTAGGCGTTTCTTAACCCCTTCCTTGGCTTGTCGTTGAACAGTCCTTTTCCCTCTCAGCAGAGCTTATATACAGTGTTGCGTGTGTTTGAGTTCTGCAGCCGTTTGGTGCAGTTATAAACGTAGCTGTACCCGTAGGGTTTCGGATTCTTTGCCCTGTTAGTTGATTGAGGAATGTTTTGCAGCGTTCCCTGTGCTTCCGGGGGGTCGCCCTTGAGGAGCACTTTGTGATACGTTAAGTGTGTTTCTGTGAATGCCAACCTCCCACTTCACCCTTCCCCGGTCTCCAGTTTCCCCCTCTGGGAACTCCATGCTTCTTTCTTCCCTTTGTGAACCTGTGTTTCCTTTGTATGCTGCTTCCTTTGTATCCCTGTTTAGACTGCACATACAAGAGATATCCTGCGACATGTGTCTTGCTGCCTCTAATTTACCAGAATTAGTGAGCTCATCTACTGCTCCACCCATGCTGCTGCAAATAGTATGAGTTCCTTTGGTTCTGTGGACGAGTGGTAGTCGAGGGAGTGTAGGTAGAAGAACACCTTTCTCCATTCACCCCTCGCTGGACATTTCGTTCGTTTGCGTGTCTTGGCTGTGGTAAAGGGTACCACAACGACCGCTGGGGTGCAAGTTCTTCCTTCGAATGATGCTAGTATGTGGTTATACGACCTGCAGCGGGGTTGCCGAACCTCGTGCTACCTCCGGTGTTTAGTCTGGTAAGGAACGTGCCTACTGATCTTCGTACCGGCTGTTACCAATTTACAATCCCAGCCACTGCAATAGTCGGCTTCTCTGTTTGGCATGCCCTCTTGAGCACGTACACTCTTAGGGTTTGTGAGGACTGAAGCCAGGGAACACGTCGTCTGGCTTCCTTTGCACGCTCTAATCATGACTGATCCTGAGCATCTTTTCATTTGAATGTGCTGTTTTCTAAAACGCGGGTGAGTACCACTGAGGTCTTGAAAGGATTCTGCCTGAGAGTAGGGCCTGATTTGAATTCGTTTCAGGTTACCTAGCCCAGGATATTTCTTGAGGGCAGGGTTGTGTTAGCAAAGCCGCAGGCCCCAGGCTTTGTGAATGATAGGATCCCTTCGGCACAGCTTGTAAGGTTGTTCCGGCAGTGCGCCACAAGGCGGCAGCACTACTCCGTGTCGTCTCTTGTAACTTGGGGAAAGAAAGCCTTAGCGGGGTTCCCGGTGTTGGATTGGAAATGGGGAGTCGAACGTGGCTAAACACACACCCCAGGGCTTGTGTATCCTCGCCTCCTCCCCGTTAAGCTGCACTTTCCCACCCCAGGCATATCGCGAGACTTGCAAGTGGGCTACTCGGAGGGTGCCGTGGTTCGCAGACGGGGCGACTCTAAGGAAGTGGGCCGGAGGTGGGGACCTGCCTAGCAGGAGCCGTGGAGATCCGGTTTCTTCACAGCTCTTCCCGCTCAGCTGCTCTACCATCATGTTGGTACACCAGGCTTTGCTTACCTGTAGGAGGGCCACGTTGGATCGGGACATTGTGGTACCACGCAGGGGAGAATGGGCAGTAGAGGTCCGAGGGGCCGCTGGTCAGGTGGCACGTCCTCCTCCCTTGCTCCCTCAGCAGCAGCATACTCCAGCCGTGTGACCCGGGCCTGCTGAGGCTCCAGGGGTGTGACACCAGCCGACGTCACAGAGGCCTGAGGTGACAGACTAGGCGTTTCTTAACCCCTTCCTTGGCTTGTCGTTGAACAGTCCTTTTCCCTCTCAGCAGAGTTTATATACAGTGTTGCATGTGTTTGAGTTCTGCAGCCGCTTGGTGCAATTAAAAACGTAGCTGTACCCGTAGGGTTTCGGAGTCTTTGCCCTGTTAGTTGATTGAGGAATGTTTTGTAGCGTTCCCTGTGCTTCCGGGTGGGTCGCCCTTGAGGAGCACTTTTTGATACGTTAAGTGTGTTTTTGTGAATCGCAACCTCCCACTTCAGCCTTCCCCGGTCTCCAGTTTCCCCCTCTGGGAACTCCACGCTTCTTTCTTCCCTCTGTGAACGTGTGTTTCCTTTGTATGCTGCTTCCTTTGTATCCCTATTTAGACTGCACATATAAGAGATATCCTGCGACATGTGTCTTGCTGCCTCTAATTTACCAGAATTAGTGAGCTCATCTACTGCTCCACCCATGCTGCTGCAAATAGTATGAGTTCTTTTGGTTCTGTGGACGAGTGGTAGTCGAGGGAGTGTAGGTAGAAGAACACCTTTCTCCATTCACCCCTCGCTGGACATTTCGTTCGTTTGCGTGTCTTGGCTTTGGTAAAGGGTACCACAACGACCGCTGGGGTGCAAGTGCTTCCTTCCAATGATGCTAGTGTCTGGTTATACGACCTGCAGCGGGGTTGCCGAATCTCGTGGTACCTCCGGTGTTTAGTCTGGTAAGGAACTTGCCTACTGATCTTCGTACCGGCTGTTACCAATTTACAATCCCAGCCACAGCAATAGTCGGCTTTTCTGTTTGGCATGCCCTCTTGAGCACGTACGCTTTTAGGGTTTGTGAGGACTGCAGCCAGGGAACACCTCGTCTGGCTTCCTTTGCACGCTCTAATCATGACAGATCCTGAGCATCTTTTCATTTGAATGTGCTGTTTTCTAAAACGCGGGTGAGTACCACTGAGGTCTTGAAAGGATTCTGCCTGAGAGTAGGTCCTGATTTGAATTCGTTTCAGGTTACCTAGCCTAGGATATTTCTTGAGGGCAGGGTTGTGTTTGCAAAGCCGCAGGCCATAGGCATTGTGAATGATAGGAGCCCTTCGGCACAGTTTGTAAGGTTGTTACGGCAGTGTGCCACAAGGCGGCAGCACTGCTCCGTGTCGTCTCTGGTAACTTGGGGAAAGAAAGCCTTAGCGGGGTTCCCGGTGTTGGATTGGAAATGGGGAGTCGAACGTGGCTAAACACACACCCCAGGGCTTGTGTATCCTCGCCTCCTCCCCGTTAAGCTGCACTGCCCCACCCCAGGCATATCGCGAGACTTGCAAGTGGGCTACTCGGAGGGTGCCGTGGTTCGCAGGTGGGGCGACTCCAAGGAAGTGTGCCGGAGGTGGGAACCTGCCTAGCAGGAGCCGTGGAGATCCGGTTTCTTCACAGCTCTTCCCGCTCAGCTGCTCCACCATCATGTGGGTACACCAGGCTTTGCTTACCTGTAGGAGGGCCACGTTGGATCGGGACATTGTGGTACCACGCAGGGGAGAATGGGCAGTAGAGGTCCGAGGGGCCGCTGGTCAGGTGGCACGTCCTCCTCCCTTGCTCCCTCAGCAGCAGCATACTCCAGCCGTGGGACCCAGGCCTGCTGAGGCTCCAGGGGTGTGACACCAGCCGACGTCACAGAGGCCTGAGGTGACAGACTAGGCGTTTCTTAACCCCTTCCTTGGCTTGTCGTTGAACAGTCCTTTTCCCTCTCAGCAGAGCTTATATACAGTGTTGCGTGTGTTTGAGTTCTGCAGCCGCTTGGTGCAGTTATAAACGTAGCTGTACCCGTAGGGTTTCGGAGTCTTTGCCCTGTTGATTGAGGAATGTTTTGTAGCGTTCCCTGTGCTTCCGGGTGGGTCGCCCTTGAGGAGCACTTTTTGATACGTTAAGTGTGTTTCTGTGAATCCCAACCTCCCACTTCAGCCTTCCCCGGTCTCCAGTTTCCCCCTCTGGGAACTCCACGCTTCTTTCTTCCCTCTGTGAACGTGTGTTTCCTTTGTATGCTGCTTCCTTTGTATCCCTGTTTAGACTGCACATATAAGAGACATCCTGCGACATGTGTCTTGCTGCCTCTAATTTACCAGAATTAGTGAGCTCATCTACTGCTCCACCCATGCTGCTGCAAATAGTATGAGTTCCTTTGGTTCTGTGGACGAGTGGTAGTCGAGGGAGTGTAGGTAGAAGAACACCTTTCTCCATTCACCCCTCGCTGGACATTTCGTTCGTTTGCGTGTCTTGGCTGTGGTAAAGGGTACCACAACGACCGCTGGGGTGCAAGTGCTTCCTTCCCATGATGCTAGTGTCTGGTTATACGACCTGCAGCGGGGTTGCCGAATCTCGTGGTACCTCCGGTGTTTAGTCTGGTAAGGAACTTGCCTACTGATCTTCGTACCGGCTGTTACCAATTTACAATCCCAGCCACAGCAATAGTCGGCTTCCCTGTTTGGCATGCCCTCTTGAGCACGTACTCTTTTAGGGTTTGTGAGGACTGCAGCCAGGGAACACCTGGTCTGGCTTCCTTTGCACGCTCTAATCATGACTGATCCTGAGCATCTTCATTTGAATGTGCTGTTTTCTAAAACGCGGGTGAGTACCACTGAGGTCTTGAAAGGATTCTGCCTGAGAGTAGGGCCTGATTTGAATTCGTTTCAGGTTACCTAGCCCAGGATATTTCTTGAGGGCAGGGTTGTGTTTGCAAAGCCGCAGGCCATAGGCATTGTGAATGATAGGAGCCCTTCGGCACAGTTTGTAAGGTTGTTACGGCAGTGCCACAAGGCGGCAGCACTGCTCCGTGTCGTCTCTGGTAACTTGGGGAAAGAAAGCCTTAGCGGGGTTCCCTCGCCTCCTCCCCGTTAAGCTGCACTGCCCCACCTCAGGCATATCGCGAGACTTGCAAGTGGGCTACTCGGAGGGTGCCGTGGTTCGCAGACGGGGCGACTCTAAGGAAGTGGGCCGGAGGTGGGGACCTGCCTAGCAGGAGCCGTGGAGATCCGCTTTCTTCACAGCTCTTCCCGCTCAGCTGCTCCACCATCATGTGGGTACACCAGGCTTTGCTTACCTGTAGGAGGGCCACGTTGGATCGGGACATTGTGGTACCACGCAGGGGAGAATGGGCAGTAGAGGTCCGAGGGGCCGCTGGTCAGGTGGCACGTCCTCCTCCCTTGCTCCCTCAGCAGCAGCATACTCCAGCCGTGGGACCCAGGCCTGCTGAGGCTCCAGGGGTGTGACACCAGCCGACGTCACAGAGGCCTGAGGTGACAGACTAGGCGTTTCTTAACCCCTTCCTTGGCTTGTCGTTGAACAGTCCTTTTCCCTCTTAGCAGAGTTTATATACAGTGTTGCGTGTGTTTGAGTTCTGCAGCCGCTTGGTGCAATTAAAAACGTAGCTGTACCCGTAGGGTTTCGGAGTCTTTGCCCTGTTGATTGAGGAATGTTTTGTAGCGTTCCCTGTGCTTCCGGGTGGGTCGCCCTTGAGGAGCACTTTTTGATACGTTAAGTGTGTTTCTGTGAATCCCAACCTCCCACTTCAGCCTTCCCCGGTCTCCAGTTTCCCCCTCTGGGAACTCCACGCTTCTTTCTTCCCTCTGTGAACGTGTGTTTCCTTTGTATGCTGCTTCCTTTGTATCCCTGTTTAGACTGCACATATTAGAGATATCCTGCGACATGTGTCTTGCTGCCTCTAATTTACCAGAATTAGTGAGCTCATCTACTGCTCCACCCATGCTGCTGCAAATAGTATGAGTTCTCTTGGTTCTGTGGACGAGTGGTAGTCGAGGGAGTGTAGGTAGAAGAACACCTTTCTCCATTCACCCCTCGCTGGACATTTCGTTCGTTTGCGTGTCTTGGCTGTGGTAAAGGGTACCACAAGACCGCTGGGGTGCAAGTGCTTCCATCGAATGATGCTAGTCTCTGGTTATACGACCTGCAGCGGGGTTGCCGAACTTTGTGCTACCTCCGGTGTTTAGTCTGGTAAGGAACGTGCCTACTGATCTTCGTATCGGGTGTTACCAATTTACAATTCCAGCCACTGCAATAGTCGGCTTCTGTGTTTGGCATGCCCTCTTGAGCACGTACACTCTTACGGTTTGTGAGGACTGAAGCCAGGGAACACGTCGTCTGGCTTCCTTTGCACGCTCTAATCATGACTGATCGTGAGCATCTTTTCATTTGAATGTGCTGTTTTCTAAAACGCGGGTGAGTACCACTGAGGTCTTCAAAGGATTCTGCCTGAGAGTAGGGCCTGATTTGAATTCGTTTCAGGTTACCTAGCCCAGGATATTTCTTGAGGGCAGGGTTGTGTTTGCAAAGTCGCAGGCCCCAGGCGTTGTGAATGATAGGAGCCCTTCGGCATAGTTTGTAAGGTTGTTACGGCAGTGTGCCACAAGGCGGCAGCACTGCTCCGTGTCGTCTCTGGTAACTTGGGGAAAGAAAGCCTTAGCGGGGTTCCCGGTGTTGGATTGGAAATGGGGAGTCGAACGTGGCTAAACACACACCCCAGGGCTTGTGTATCCTCGCCTCCTCCCCGTTAAGCTGCACTGCCCCACCCCAGGCATATCGCGAGACTTGCAAGTGGGCTACTCGGAGGGTGCCGTGGTTCGCAGGTGGGGCGACTCCAAGGAAGTGTGCCGGAGGTGGGAACCTGCCTAGCAGGAGCCGTGGAGATCCGCTTTCTTCACAGCTCTTCCCGCTCAGCTGCTCCACCATCATGTGGGTACACCAGGCTTTGCTTACCTGTAGGAGGGACACGTTGGATCGGGACATTGTGGTACCACGCAGGGGAGAATGGGCAGTAGAGGTCCGAGGGGCCGCTGGTCAGTTGGCACGTCCTCCTCCCTTGCTCCCTCAGCAGCAGCATACTCCAGCCGTGGGACCCAGGCCTGCTGAGGCTCCAGGGGTGTGACACCAGCCGACGTCACAGAGGCCTGAGGTGACAGACTAGGCGTTTCTTAACCTCTTCCTTGGCTTGTCGTTGAACAGTCCTTTTCCCTCTCAGCAGAGTTTATATACAGTGTTGTGTGTGTTTGAGTTCTGCAGTCGCTTGGTGCAATTATAAACGTAGCTGTACCCGTAGGGTTTTGGATTCTTTGCCCTGTTAGTTGATTGAGGAATGTTTTGTAGCGTTCCCTGTGCTTCCGGGTGGGTCGCCCTTGAGGAGCACTTTCTGATACGTTAAGTGTGTTTCTGTGAATCCCAACCTCCCACTTCAGCCTTCCTCGGTCTCCAATTTCCCCCTCTGGGAACTCCACGCTTCTTTCTTCCCTCTGTGAACCTGTGTTTCCTTTGTATGCTGCTTCCCTTGTATCCCTATTTAGACTGCACATATAAGAGATATCCTGCGACATGTGTCTTGCTGCCTCTAATTTACCAGAATTAGTGAGCTCATCTACTGCTCCACCCATGCTGCTGCAAATAGTATGAGTTCCTTTGGTTCTGTGGACGAGTGGTAGTCGAGGGAGTGTAGGTAGAAGGACACCTTTCTCCATTCACCCCTCGCTGGACATTTCGTTCGTTTGCGTGTCTTGGCTGTGGTAAAGGGTACCACAACGACCGCTGGGGTGCAAGTGCTTCCTTCCAATGATGCTAGTGTCTGGTTATACGACCTGCAGCGGGGTTGCCGAATCTCGTGGTACCTCCGGTGTTTAGTCTGGTAAGGAACTTGCCTACTGATCTTCGTACCGGCTGTTACCAATTTACAATCCCAGCCACAGCAATAGTCGGCTTTTCTGTTTGGCATGCCCTCTTGAGCACGTACGCTTTTAGGGTTTGTGAGGACTGCAGCCAGGGAACACCTCGTCTGGCTTCCTTTGCACGCTCTAATCATGACTGATCCTGAGCATCTTTTCATTTGAATGTGCTGTTTTCTAAAACGCGGGTGAGTACCACTGAGGTCTTGAAAGGATTCTGCCTGAGAGTAGGGCCTGATTAGAATTCGTTTCACGTTACCTAGCCCAGGATATTTCTTGAGGGCAGGGTTGTGTTAGCAAAGCCGCAGGCCCCAGGCTTTGTGAATGATAGGATCCCTTCGGCACAGCTTGTAAGGTTGTTCCGGCAGTGCGCCATAAGGCGGCAGCACTACTCCGTGTCGTCTCTTGTAACTTGGGGAAAGAAAGCCTTAGCGGGGTTCCCGGTGTTGGATTGGAAATGGGGAGTCGAACGTGGCTAAACACACACCCCAGGGCTTGTGTATCCTCGCCTCCTCCCCGTTAAGCTGCACTGCCCCACCCCAGGCATATCGCGAGACTTGCAAGTGGGCTACTCGGAGGGTGCCGTGGTTCGCAGATGGGGCGACTCTAAGGACGTGGGCCGGAGGTGGGGACCTGCCTAGCAGGAGCCGTGGAGATCCGGTTTCTTCACAGCTCTTCCCGCTCAGCTGCTCTACCATCATGTGGGTACACCAGGCTTTGCTTACCTGTAGGAGGGCCACGTTGGATCGGGAGATTGTGGTACCACGCAGGGGAGAATGGGCTGTAGAGGTCCGAGGGCCCGCTGGTCAGGTGGCACGTCCTCCTCCCTTGCTCCCTCAGCAGCAGCATACTCCAGCCGTGTGACCCAGGCCTGCTGAGGCTCCAGGGGTGTGACACCAGCCGACGTCACAGAGGCCTGAGGTGACAGACTAGGCGTTTCTTAACCCCTTCCTTGGCTTGTCGTTGAACAGTCCTTTTCCCTTTCAGCAGAGTTTATATACAGTGTTGCGTGTGTTTGAGTTCTGCAGCCGCTTGGTGCAATTAAAAACGTAGCTGTACCCGTAGGGTTTCGGATTCTTTGCCCTGTTAGTTGATTGAGGAATGTTTTGTAGCGTTCCCTGTGCTTCCGGGTGGGTCGCCCTTGAGGAGCACTTTTTGATACGTTAAGTGTGTTTCTGTGAATCCCAACCTCCCACTTCAGCCTTCCCCGGTCTCCAGTTTCCCCCTCTGGGAACTCCACGCTTCTTTCTTCCCTCTGTGAACCTGTGTTTCCTTTGTATGCTGCTTCCTTTCTATCCCTATTTAGACTGCACATATAAGAGATAGTCTGCGACATGTGTCTTGCTGCCTCTAATTTACCAGAATTAGTGAGCTCATCTACTGCTCCATCCATGCTGCTGCAAATAGTATGAGTTCCTTTGGTTCTGTGGACGAGTGGTAGTCGAGGGAGTGTAGGTAGAAGAACACCTTTCTCCATTCACCCCTCGCTGGACATTTCGTTCGTTTCCGTGTGTTCGCTGTGGTAAAGGGTACCACAACGACCGCTGGGGTGCAAGTGCTTCCTTCCAATGATGCTAGTCTCTGGTTATACGACCTGCAGCGGGGTTGCCGAATCTCGTGGTACCTCCAGTGTTTAGTATGGTAAGGAACTTGCCTACTGATCTTCGTACCGGTTGTTACCAATTTACAATCCCAGCCACAGCAATAGTCGGCTTCTCTGTTTGGCATGCCCTCTTGAGCACGTACGCTTTTAGGGTTTGTGAGGACTGCAGCCAGGGAACACCTGGTCTGGCTTCCTTTGCACGCTCTAATCATGATTGATCCTGAGCATCTTCATTTGAATGTGCTGTTTTCTAAAACGCGGGTGAGTACCACTGAGGTCTTGAAAGGATTCTGCCTGAGAGTAGGGCCTGATTTGAATTCGTTTCAGGTTACCTAGCCCAGGATATTTCTTGAGGGCAGGGTTGTGTTAGCAAAGCCGCAGGCCCCAGGCTTTGTGAATGATAGGATCCCTTCGGCACAGCTTGTAAGGTTGTTCCGGCAGTGCGCCACAAGGCGGCAGCACTACTCCGTGTCGTCTCTTGTAACTTGGGGAAAGAAAGGCTTAGCGGGGTTCCCGGTGTTGGATTGGAAATGGGGAGTCGAACGTGGCTAAACACACACCCCAGGGCTTGTGTATCCTCGCCTCCTCCCCGTTAAGCTGCACTTTCCCACCCCAGGCATATCGCGAGACTTGCAAGTGGGCTACTCGGAGGGTGCCGTGGTTCGCAGGTGGGGCGACTCCAAGGAAGTGTGCCGGAGGTGGGAACCTGCCTAGCAGGAGCCGTGGAGATCCGCTTTCTTCACAGCTCTTCCCGCTCAGCTGCTCCACCATCATGTGGGTACACCAGGCTTTGCTTACCTGTAGGAGGGCCACGTTGGATCGGGACATTGTGGTACCACGCAGGGGAGAATGGGCAGTAGAGGTCCGAGGGGCCGCTGGTCAGGTGGCACGTCCTCCTCCCTTGCTCCCTCAGCAGCAGCATACTCCAGCCGTGGGACCCAGGCCTGCTGAGGCTCCAGGGGTGTGACACCAGCCGACGTCACAGAGGCCTGAGGTGACAGACTAGGCGTTTCTTAACCCCTTCCTTGGCTTGTCGTTGAACAGTCCTTTTCCCTCTCAGCAGAGTTTATATACAGTGTTGCATGTGTTTGAGTTCTGCAGCCGCTTGGTGCAATTAAAAACGTAGCTGTACCCGTAGGGTTTCGGAGTCTTTGCCCTGTTAGTTGATTGAGGAATGTTTTGTAGCGTTCCCTGTGCTTCCGGGTGGGTCGCCCTTGAGGAGCACTTTTTGATACGTTAAGTGTGTTTTTGTGAATCGCAACCTCCCACTTCAGCCTTCCCCGGTCTCCAGTTTCCCCCTCTGGGAACTCCACGCTTCTTTCTTCCCTCTGTGAACGTGTGTTTCCTTTGTATGCTGCTTCCTTTGTATCCCTATTTAGACTGCACATATAAGAGATATCCTGCGACATGTGTCTTGCTGCCTCTAATTTACCAGAATTAGTGAGCTCATCTACTGCTCCACCCATGCTGCTGCAAATAGTATGAGTTCTTTTGGTTCTGTGGACGAGTGGTAGTCGAGGGAGTGTAGGTAGAAGAACACCTTTCTCCATTCACCCCTCGCTGGACATTTCGTTCGTTTGCGTGTCTTGGCTTTGGTAAAGGGTACCACAACGACCGCTGGGGTGCAAGTGCTTCCTTCCAATGATGCTAGTGTCTGGTTATACGACCTGCAGCGGGGTTGCCGAATCTCGTGGTACCTCCGGTGTTTAGTCTGGTAAGGAACGTGCCTACTGATCTTCGTACCGGCTGTTACCAATTTACAATCCCAGCCACAGCAATAGTCGGCTTTTCTGTTTGGCATGCCCTCTTGAGCACGTACGCTTTTAGGGTTTGTGAGGACTGCAGCCAGGGAACACCTCGTCTGGCTTCCTTTGCACGCTCTAATCATGACAGATCCTGAGCATCTTTTCATTTGAATGTGCTGTTTTCTAAAACGCGGGTGAGTACCACTGAGGTCTTGAAAGGATTCTGCCTGAGAGTAGGGCCTGATTTGAATTCGTTTCAGGTTACCTAGCCTAGGATATTTCTTGAGGGCAGGGTTGTGTTTGCAAAGCCGCAGGCCATAGGCATTGTGAATGATAGGAGCCCTTCGGCACAGTTTGTAAGGTTGTTACGGCAGTGTGCCACAAGGCGGCAGCACTGCTCCGTGTCGTCTCTGGTAACTTGGGGAAAGAAAGCCTTAGCGGGGTTCCCGGTGTTGGATTGGAAATGGGGAGTCGAACGTGGCTAAACACACACCCCAGGGCTTGTGTATCCTCGCCTCCTCCCCGTTAAGCTGCACTGCCCCACCCCAGGCATATCGCGAGACTTGCAAGTGGGCTACTCGGAGGGTGCCGTGGTTCGCAGGTGGGGCGACTCCAAGGAAGTGTGCCGGAGGTGGGAACCTGCCTAGCAGGAGCCGTGGAGATCCGGTTTCTTCACAGCTCTTCCCGCTCAGCTGCTCCACCATCATGTGGGTACACCAGGCTTTGCTTACCTGTAGGAGGGCCACGTTGGATCGGGACATTGTGGTACCACGCAGGGGAGAATGGGCAGTAGAGGTCCGAGGGGCCGCTGGTCAGGTGGCACGTCCTCCTCCCTTGCTCCCTCAGCAGCAGCATACTCCAGCCGTGGGACCCAGGCCTGCTGAGGCTCCAGGGGTGTGACACCAGCCGACGTCACAGAGGCCTGAGGTGACAGACTAGGCGTTTCTTAACCCCTTCCTTGGCTTGTCGTTGAACAGTCCTTTTCCCTCTCAGCAGAGCTTATATACAGTGTTGCGTGTGTTTGAGTTCTGCAGCCGTTTGGTGCAGTTATAAACGTAGCTGTACCCGTAGGGTTTCGGATTCTTTGCCCTGTTAGTTGATTGAGGAATGTTTTGCAGCGTTCCCTGTGCTTCCGGGGGGTCGCCCTTGAGGAGCACTTTGTGATACGTTAAGTGTGTTTCTGTGAATGCCAACCTCCCACTTCACCCTTCCCCGGTCTCCAGTTTCCCCCTCTGGGAACTCCACGCTTCTTTCTTCCCTTTGTGAACCTGTGTTTCCTTTGTATGCTGCTTCCTTTGTATCCCTGTTTAGACTGCACATACAAGAGATATCCTGCGACATGTGTCTTGCTGCCTCTAATTTACCAGAATTAGTGAGCTCATCTACTGCTCCACCCATGCTGCTGCAAATAGTATGAGTTCCTTTGGTTCTGTGGACGAGTGGTAGTCGAGGGAGTGTAGGTAGAAGAACACCTTTCTCCATTCACCCCTCGCTGGACATTTCGTTCCTTTGCGTGTCTTGGCTGTGGTAAAGGGTACCACAACGACCGCTGGGGTGCAAGTGCTTCCTTCGAATGATGCTAGTATGTGGTTATACGACCTGCAGCGGGGTTGCCGAACCTCGTGCTACCTCCGGTGTTTAGTCTGGTAAGGAACGTGCCTACTGATCTTCGTATCGGCTGTTACCAATTTACAATCCCAGCCACTGCAATAGTCGGCTTCTCTGTTTGGCATGCCCTCTTGAGCACGTACACTCTTAGGGTTTGTGAGGACTGAAGCCAGGGAACACGTCGTCTGGCTTCCTTTGCACGCTCTAATCATGACTGATCCTGAGCATCTTTTCATTTGAATGTGCTGTTTTCTAAAACGCGGGTGAGTACCACTGAGGTCTTGAAAGGATTCTGCCTGAGAGTAGGGCCTGATTTGAATTCGTTTCAGGTTACCTAGCCCAGGATATTTCGTGAGGGCAGGGTTGTGTTAGCAAAGCCGCAGGCCCCAGGCTTTGTGAATGATAGGATCCCTTCGGCACAGCTTGTAAGGTTGTTCCGGCAGTGCGCCACAAGGCGGCAGCACTACTCCGTGTCGTCTCTGGTAACTTGGGGAAAGAAAGCCTTAGCGGGGTTCCCGGTGTTGGATTGGAAATGGGGAGTCGAACGTGGCTAAACACACACCCCAGGGCTTGTGTATCCTCGCCTCCTCCCCGTTAAGCTGCACTTTCCCACCCCAGGCATATCGCGAGACTTGCAAGTGGGCTACTCGGAGGGTGCCGTGGTTCGCAGACGGGGCGACTCTAAGGAAGTGGGCCGGAGGTGGGGACCTGCCTAGCAGGAGCCGTGGAGATCCGGTTTCTTCACAGCTCTTCCCGCTCAGCTGCTCTACCATCATGTTGGTACACCAGGCTTTGCTTACCTGTAGGAGGGCCACGTTGGATCGGGACATTGTGGTACCACGCAGGGGAGAATGGGCAGTAGAGGTCCGAGGGGCCGCTGGTCAGGTGGCACGTCCTCCTCCCTTGCTCCCTCAGCAGCAGCATACTCCAGCCGTGTGACCCAGGCCTGCTGAGGCTCCAGGGGTGTGACACCAGCCGACGTCACAGAGGCCTGAGGTGACAGACTAGGCGTTTCTTAACCCCTTCCTTGGCTTGTCGTTGAACAGTCCTTTTCCCTCTCAGCAGAGTTTATATACAGTGTTGCATGTGTTTGAGTTCTGCAGCCGCTTGGTGCAATTAAAAACGTAGCTGTACCCGTAGGGTTTCGGAGTCTTTGCCCTGTTAGTTGATTGAGGAATGTTTTGTAGCGTTCCCTGTGCTTCCGGGTGGGTCGCCCTTGAGGAGCACTTTTTGATACGTTAAGTGTGTTTTTGTGAATCGCAACCTCCCACTTCAGCCTTCCCCGGTCTCCAGTTTCCCCCTCTGGGAACTCCACGCTTCTTTCTTCCCTCTGTGAACGTGTGTTTCCTTTGTATGCTGCTTCCTTTGTATCCCTATTTAGACTGCACATATAAGAGATATCCTGCGACATGTGTCTTGCTGCCTCTAATTTACCAGAATTAGTGAGCTCATCTACTGCTCCACCCATGCTGCTGCAAATAGTATGAGTTCTTTTGGTTCTGTGGACGAGTGGTAGTCGAGGGAGTGTAGGTAGAAGAACACCTTTCTCCATTCACCCCTCGCTGGACATTTCGTTCGTTTGCGTGTCTTGGCTGTGGTAAAGGGTACCACAACGACCGCTGGGGTGCAAGTGCTTCCTTCCAATGATGCTAGTGTCTGGTTATACGACCTGCAGCGGGGTTGCCGAATCTCGTGGTACCTCCGGTGTTTAGTCTGGTAAGGAACTTGCCTACTGATCTTCGTACCGGCTGTTACCAATTTACAATCCCAGCCACAGCAATAGTCGGCTTTTCTGTTTGGCATGCCCTCTTGAGCACGTACGCTTTTAGGGTTTGTGAGGACTGCAGCCAGGGAACACCTCGTCTGGCTTCCTTTGCACGCTCTAATCATGACTGATCCTGAGCATCTTTTCATTTGAATGTGCTGTTTTCTAAAACGCGGGTGAGTACCACTGAGGTCTTGAAAGGATTCTGCCTGAGAGTAGGGCCTGATTTGAATTCGTTTCAGGTTACCTAGCCCAGGATATTTCTTGAGGGCAGGGTTGTGTTAGCAAAGCCGCAGGCCCCAGGCTTTGTGAATGATAGGATCCCTTCGGCACAGCTTGTAAGGTTGTTCCGGCAGTGCGCCACAAGGCGGCAGCACTACTCCGTGTCGTCTCTTGTAACTTGGGGAAAGAAAGGCTTAGCGGGGTTCCCGGTGTTGGATTGGAAATGGGGAGTCGAACGTGGCTAAACACACACCCCAGGGCTTGTGTATCCTCGCCTCCTCCCCGTTAAGCTGCACTTTCCCACCCCAGGCATATCGCGAGACTTGCAAGTGGGCTACTCGGAGGGTGCCGTGGTTCGCAGGTGGGGCGACTCCAAGGAAGTGTGCCGGAGGTGGGAACCTGCCTAGCAGGAGCCGTGGAGATCCGGTTTCTTCACAGCTCTTCCCGCTCAGCTGCTCCACCATCATGTGGGTACACCAGGCTTTGCTTACCTGTAGGAGGGCCACGTTGGATCGGGACATTGTGGTACCACGCAGGGGAGAATGGGCAGTAGAGGTCCGAGGGGCCGCTGGTCAGGTGGCACGTCCTCCTCCCTTGCTCCCTCAGCAGCAGCATACTCCAGCCGTGGGACCCAGGCCTGCTGAGGCTCCAGGGGTGTGACACCAGCCGACGTCACAGAGGCCTGAGGTGACAGACTAGGCGTTTCTTAACCCCTTCCTTGGCTTGTCGTTGAACAGTCCTTTTCCCTCTCAGCAGAGTTTATATACAGTGTTGCGTGTGTTTGAGTTCTGCAGCCGCTTGGTGCAATTAAAAACGTAGCTGTACCCGTAGGGTTTCGGAGTCTTTGCCCTGTTAGTTGATTGAGGAATGTTTTGTAGCGTTCCCTGTGCTTCCGGGTGGGTCGCCCTTGAGGAGCACTTTTTGATACGTTAAGTGTGTTTTTGTGAATCGCAACCTCCCACTTCAGCCTTCCCCGGTCTCCAGTTTCCCCCTCTGGGAACTCCACGCTTCTTTCTTCCCTCTGTGAACGTGTGTTTCCTTTGTATGCTGCTTCCTTTGTATCCCTATTTAGACTGCACATATAAGAGATATCCTGCGACATGTGTCTTGCTGCCTCTAATTTACCAGAATTAGTGAGCTCATCTACTGCTCCACCCATGCTGCTGCAAATAGTATGAGTTCTTTTGGTTCTGTGGACGAGTGGTAGTCGAGGGAGTGTAGGTAGAAGAACACCTTTCTCCATTCACCCCTCGCTGGACATTTCGTTCGTTTGCGTGTCTTGGCTGTGGTAAAGGGTACCACAAGGACCGCTGGGGTGCAAGTGCTTCCATCGAATGATGCTATTCTCTGGTTATACGACCTGCAGCGGGGTTACCGAACTTCGTGCTACCTCCGGTGTTTAGTCTGGTAAGGAACGTGCCTACTGATCTTCGTATCGGCTGTTACCAATTTACAATCCCAGCCACTGCAATAGTCGGCTTCTGTGTTTGGCATGCCCTCTTGAGCACGTACACTCTTACGGTTTGTGAGGACTGAAGCCAGGGAACATGTCGTCTGGCTTCCTTTGCACGCTCTAATCATGACTGATCGTGAGCATCTTTTCATTTGAATGTGCTGTTTTCTAAAACGCGGGTGAGTACCACTGAGGTCTTGAAAGGATTCTGCCTGAGAGTAGGGCCTGATTTGAATTCGTTTCATGTTCCCTAGCCCAGGATATTTCTTGAGGGCAGGGTTGTGTTTGCAAAGCCGCAGGCCGCAGGCGTTGTGAATGATAGGAGCCCTTCGGCACAGTTTGTAAGGTTGTTACGGCAGTGTGCCACAAGGCGGCAGCACTGCTCCGTGTCGTCTCTGGTAACTTGGGGAAAGAAAGCCTTACCGGGGTTCCCGGTGTTGGATTGGAAATGGGGAGTCGAACGTGGCTAAACACACACCCCAGGGCTTGTGTATCCTCGCCTCCTCCCCGTTAAGCTGCATTGCCCCACCCCAGGCATATCGCGAGACTTGCAAGTGGGCTACTCGGAGGGTGCCGTGGTTCGCAGGTGGGGCGACTCCAAGGAAGTGTGCCGCAGGTGGGAACCTACCTAGCAGGAGCCGTGGAGATCCACTTTCTTCACAGCTCTTCCCGCTCAGCTGCTCCACCATCATGTGGGTACACCAGGCTTTGCTTACCTGTAGGAGGGCCACGTTGGATCGGGACATTGTGGTACCACGCAGGGGAGAATGGGCAGTAGAGGTCCGAGGGGCCGCTGGTCAGTTGGCACGTCCTCCTCCCTTGCTCCCTCAGCAGCAGCATACTCCAGCCGTGTGACCCAGGCCTGCTGAGGCTCCAGGGGTGTGACACCAGCCGACGTCACAGAGGCCTGAGGTGACAGACTAGGCGTTTCTTAACCCCTTCCTTGGCTTGTCGTTGAACAGTCCTTTTCCCTCTCAGCAGAGTTTATATACAGTGTTGTGTGTGTTTGAGTTCTGCAGCCGCTTGGTGCAATTATAAACGAAGCTGTACCCGTAGGGTTTTGGATTCTTTGCCCTGTTAGTTGATTGAGGAATGTTTTACAGCGTTCCCTGTGCTTCCGGGTGGGTCGCCCTTGAGGAGCACTTTCTGATACGTTAAGTGTGTTTCTGTGAATCCCAACCTCCCACTTCAGCCTTCCTCGGTCTCCAATTTCCCCCTCTGGGAACTCCACGCTTCTTTCTTCCCTCTGTGAACGTGTGTTTCCTTTGTATGCTGCTTCCTTTGTATCCCTGTTTAGACTGCATATGTAAGAGATATCCTGCGACATGTGTCTTGCTGCCTCTAATTTACCAGAATTAATGAGCTCATCTACTGCTCCACCCATGCTGCTGCAAATAGTATGAGTTCTTTTGGTTCTGTGGATGAGTGGTAGTCGAGGGATTGTAGGTAGAAGAACACCTTTCTCCATTCACCCCTCGCTGGACATTTCGTTCGTTTGCGTGTCTTGGCTGTGGTAAAGGGTACCACAAGGACCGCTGGGGTGCAAGTGCTTCCATCGAATGATGCTAGTCTCTGGTTATACGACCTGCAGCGGGGTTGCCGAACTTCGTGCTACCTCCGGTGTTTAGTCTGGTAAGGAACGTGCCTACTGATCTTCGTATCGGCTGTTACCAATTTACAATCCCAGCCACTGCAATAGTCGGCTTCTGTGTTTGGCATGCCCTCTTGAGCACGTACACTCTTACGATTTGTGAGGACTGAAGCCAGGGAACACGTCGTCTGGCTTCCTTTGCACGCTCTAATCATGACTGATCGTGAGCATCTTTTCATTTGAATGTGCTGTTTTCTAAAACGCGGGTGAGTACCACTGAGGTCTTGAAAGGATTCTGCCTGAGAGTAGGGCCTGATTTGAATTCGTTTCAGGTTCCCTAGCCCAGGATATTTCTTGAGGGCAGGGTTGTGTTTGCAAAGCCGCAGGCCCCAGGCGTTGTGAATGATAGGAGCCCTTCGGCATAGTTTGTAAGGTTGTTACGGCAGTGAGCCACAAGGCGGCAGCACTGCTCCGTGTCGTCTCTGGTAACTTGGGGAAAGAAAGCCTTAGCGGGGTTCCCGGTGTTGGATTGGAAATGGGGAGTCGAACGTGGCTAAACACACACCCCAGGGCTTGTGTATCCTCGCCTCCTCCCCGTTAAGCTGCACTGCCCCACCCCAGGCATATCGCGAGACTTGCAAGTGGGCTACTCGGAGGGTGCCGTGGTTCGCAGGTGGGGCGACTCCAAGGAAGTGTGCCGGAGGTGGGAACCTGCCTAGCAGGAGCCGTGGAGATCCGCTTTCTTCACAGCTCTTCCCGCTCAGCTGCTCCACCATCATGTGGGTACACCAGGCTTTGCTTACCTGTAGGAGGGCCACGTTGGATCGGGACATTGTGGTACCACGCAGGGGAGAATGGGCAGTAGAGGTCCGAGGGGCCGCTGGTCAGGTGGCACGTCCTCCTCCCTTGCTCCCTCAGCAGCAGCATACTCCAGCCGTGGGACCCAGGCCTGCTGAGGCTCCAGGGGTGTGACACCAGCCGACGTCACAGAGGCCTGAGGTGACAGACTAGGCGTTTCTTAACCCCTTCCTTGGCTTGTCGTTGAACAGTCCTTTTCCCTCTCAGCAGAGCTTATATACAGTGTTGCGTGTGTTTGAGTTCTGCAGCCGTTTGGTGCAGTTATAAACGTAGCTGTACCCGTAGGGTTTCGGATTCTTTGCCCTGTTAGTTGATTGAGGAATGTTTTGCAGCGTTCCCTGTGCTTCCGGGGGGTCGCCCTTGAGGAGCACTTTGTGATACGTTAAGTGTGTTTCTGTGAATGCCAACCTCCCACTTCACCCTTCCCCGGTCTCCAGTTTCCCCCTCTGGGAACTCCATGCTTCTTTCTTCCCTTTGTGAACCTGTGTTTCCTTTGTATGCTGCTTCCTTTGTATCCCTGTTTAGACTGCACATACAAGAGATATCCTGCGACATGTGTCTTGCTGCCTCTAATTTACCAGAATTAGTGAGCTCATCTACTGCTCCACCCATGCTGCTGCAAATAGTATGAGTTCCTTTGGTTCTGTGGACGAGTGGTAGTCGAGGGAGTGTAGGTAGAAGAACACCTTTCTCCATTCACCCCTCGCTGGACATTTCGTTCCTTTGCGTGTCTTGGCTGCGGTAAAGGGTACCACAACGACCGCTGGGGTGCAAGTGCTTCCTTCGAATGATGCTAGTATGTGGTTATACGACCTGCAGCGGGGTTGCCGAACCTCGTGCTACCTCCGGTGTTTAGTCTGGTAAGGAACGTGCCTACTGATCTTCGTACCGGCTGTTACCAATTTACAATCCCAGCCACTGCAATAGTCGGCTTCTCTGTTTGGCATGCCCTCTTGAGCACGTACACTCTTAGGGTTTGTGAGGACTGAAGCCAGGGAACACGTCGTCTGGCTTCCTTTGCACGCTCTAATCATGACTGATCCTGAGCATCTTTTCATTTGAATGTGCTGTTTTCTAAAACGCGGGTGAGTACCACTGAGGTCTTGAAAGGATTCTGCCTGAGAGTAGGGCCTGATTTGAATTCGTTTCAGGTTACCTAGCCCAGGATATTTCGTGAGGGCAGGGTTGTGTTAGCAAAGCCGCAGGCCCCAGGCTTTGTGAATGATAGGATCCCTTCGGCACAGCTTGTAAGGTTGTTCCGGCAGTGCGCCACAAGGCGGCAGCACTACTCCGTGTCGTCTCTTGTAACTTGGGGAAAGAAAGCCTTAGCGGGGTTCCCGGTGTTGGATTGGAAATGGGGAGTCGAACGTGGCTAAACACACACCCCAGGGCTTGTGTATCCTCGCCTCCTCCCCGTTAAGCTGCACTTTCCCACCCCAGGCATATCGCGAGACTTGCAAGTGGGCTACTCGGAGGGTGCCGTGGTTCGCAGACGGGGCGACTCTAAGGAAGTGGGCCGGAGGTGGGGACCTGCCTAGCAGGAGCCGTGGAGATCCGGTTTCTTCACAGCTCTTCCCGCTCAGCTGCTCTACCATCATGTTGGTACACCAGGCTTTGCTTACCTGTAGGAGGGCCACGTTGGATCGGGACATTGTGGTACCACGCAGGGGAGAATGGGCAGTAGAGGTCCGAGGGGCCGCTGGTCAGGTGGCAGGTCCTCCTCCCTTGCTCCCTCAGCAGCAGCATACTCCAGCCGTGTGACCCGGGCCTGCTGAGGCTCCAGGGGTGTGACACCAGCCGACGTCACAGAGGCCTGAGGTGACAGACTAGGCGTTTCTTAACCCCTTCCTTGGCTTGTCGTTGAACAGTCCTTTTCCCTCTCAGCAGAGTTTATATACAGTGTTGCATGTGTTTGAGTTCTGCAGCCGCTTGGTGCAATTAAAAACGTAGCTGTACCCGTAGGGTTTCGGAGTCTTTGCCCTGTTAGTTGATTGAGGAATGTTTTGTAGCGTTCCCTGTGCTTCCGGGTGGGTCGCCCTTGAGGAGCACTTTTTGATACGTTAAGTGTGTTTTTGTGAATCGCAACCTCCCACTTCAGCCTTCCCCGGTCTCCAGTTTCCCCCTCTGGGAACTCCACGCTTCTTTCTTCCCTCTGTGAACGTGTGTTTCCTTTGTATGCTGCTTCCTTTGTATCCCTATTTAGACTGCACATATAAGAGATATCCTGCGACATGTGTCTTGCTGCCTCTAATTTACCAGAATTAGTGAGCTCATCTACTGCTCCACCCATGCTGCTGCAAATAGTATGAGTTCTTTTGGTTCTGTGGACGAGTGGTAGTCGAGGGAGTGTAGGTAGAAGAACACCTTTCTCCATTCACCCCTCGCTGGACATTTCGTTCGTTTGCGTGTCTTGGCTTTGGTAAAGGGTACCACAACGACCGCTGGGGTGCAAGTGCTTCCTTCCAATGATGCTAGTGTCTGGTTATACGACCTGCAGCGGGGTTGCCGAATCTCGTGGTACCTCCGGTGTTTAGTCTGGTAAGGAACTTGCCTACTGATCTTCGTACCGGCTGTTACCAATTTACAATCCCAGCCACAGCAATAGTCGGCTTTTCTGTTTGGCATGCCCTCTTGAGCACGTACGCTTTTAGGGTTTGTGAGGACTGCAGCCAGGGAACACCTCGTCTGGCTTCCTTTGCACGCTCTAATCATGACAGATCCTGAGCATCTTTTCATTTGAATGTGCTGTTTTCTAAAACGCGGGTGAGTACCACTGAGGTCTTGAAAGGATTCTGCCTGAGAGTAGGTCCTGATTTGAATTCGTTTCAGGTTACCTAGCCTAGGATATTTCTTGAGGGCAGGGTTGTGTTTGCAAAGCCGCAGGCCATAGGCATTGTGAATGATAGGAGCCCTTCGGCACAGTTTGTAAGGTTGTTACGGCAGTGTGCCACAAGGCGGCAGCACTGCTCCGTGTCGTCTCTGGTAACTTGGGGAAAGAAAGCCTTAGCGGGGTTCCCGGTGTTGGATTGGAAATGGGGAGTCGAACGTGGCTAAACACACACCCCAGGGCTTGTGTATCCTCGCCTCCTCCCCGTTAAGCTGCACTGCCCCACCCCAGGCATATCGCGAGACTTGCAAGTGGGCTACTCGGAGGGTGCCGTGGTTCGCAGGTGGGGCGACTCCAAGGAAGTGTGCCGGAGGTGGGAACCTGCCTAGCAGGAGCCGTGGAGATCCGGTTTCTTCACAGCTCTTCCCGCTCAGCTGCTCCACCATCATGTGGGTACACCAGGCTTTGCTTACCTGTAGGAGGGCCACGTTGGATCGGGACATTGTGGTACCACGCAGGGGAGAATGGGCAGTAGAGGTCCGAGGGGCCGCTGGTCAGGTGGCACGTCCTCCTCCCTTGCTCCCTCAGCAGCAGCATACTCCAGCCGTGGGACCCAGGCCTGCTGAGGCTCCAGGGGTGTGACACCAGCCGACGTCACAGAGGCCTGAGGTGACAGACTAGGCGTTTCTTAACCCCTTCCTTGGCTTGTCGTTGAACAGTCCTTTTCCCTCTCAGCAGAGCTTATATACAGTGTTGCGTGTGTTTGAGTTCTGCAGCCGCTTGGTGCAGTTATAAACGTAGCTGTACCCGTAGGGTTTCGGAGTCTTTGCCCTGTTGATTGAGGAATGTTTTGTAGCGTTCCCTGTGCTTCCGGGTGGGTCGCCCTTGAGGAGCACTTTTTGATACGTTAAGTGTGTTTCTGTGAATCCCAACCTCCCACTTCAGCCTTCCCCGGTCTCCAGTTTCCCCCTCTGGGAACTCCACGCTTCTTTCTTCCCTCTGTGAACGTGTGTTTCCTTTGTATGCTGCTTCCTTTGTATCCCTGTTTAGACTGCACATATAAGAGACATCCTGCGACATGTGTCTTGCTGCCTCTAATTTACCAGAATTAGTGAGCTCATCTACTGCTCCACCCATGCTGCTGCAAATAGTATGAGTTCCTTTGGTTCTGTGGACGAGTGGTAGTCGAGGGAGTGTAGGTAGAAGAACACCTTTCTCCATTCACCCCTCGCTGGACATTTCGTTCGTTTGCGTGTCTTGGCTGTGGTAAAGGGTACCACAACGACCGCTGGGGTGCAAGTGCTTCCTTCCCATGATGCTAGTGTCTGGTTATACGACCTGCAGCGGGGTTGCCGAATCTCGTGGTACCTCCGGTGTTTAGTCTGGTAAGGAACTTGCCTACTGATCTTCGTACCGGCTGTTACCAATTTACAATCCCAGCCACAGCAATAGTCGGCTTCCCTGTTTGGCATGCCCTCTTGAGCACGTACTCTTTTAGGGTTTGTGAGGACTGCAGCCAGGGAACACCTGGTCTGGCTTCCTTTGCACGCTCTAATCATGACTGATCCTGAGCATCTTCATTTGAATGTGCTGTTTTCTAAAACGCGGGTGAGTACCACTGAGGTCTTGAAAGGATTCTGCCTGAGAGTAGGGCCTGATTTGAATTCGTTTCAGGTTACCTAGCCCAGGATATTTCTTGAGGGCAGGGTTGTGTTTGCAAAGCCGCAGGCCATAGGCATTGTGAATGATAGGAGCCCTTCGGCACAGTTTGTAAGGTTGTTACGGCAGTGCCACAAGGCGGCAGCACTGCTCCGTGTCGTCTCTGGTAACTTGGGGAAAGAAAGCCTTAGCGGGGTTCCCTCGCCTCCTCCCCGTTAAGCTGCACTGCCCCACCTCAGGCATATCGCGAGACTTGCAAGTGGGCTACTCGGAGGGTGCCGTGGTTCGCAGACGGGGCGACTCTAAGGAAGTGGGCCGGAGGTGGGGACCTGCCTAGCAGGAGCCGTGGAGATCCGCTTTCTTCACAGCTCTTCCCGCTCAGCTGCTCCACCATCATGTGGGTACACCAGGCTTTGCTTACCTGTAGGAGGGCCACGTTGGATCGGGACATTGTGGTACCACGCAGGGGAGAATGGGCAGTAGAGGTCCGAGGGGCCGCTGGTCAGGTGGCACGTCCTCCTCCCTTGCTCCCTCAGCAGCAGCATACTCCAGCCGTGGGACCCAGGCCTGCTGAGGCTCCAGGGGTGTGACACCAGCCGACGTCACAGAGGCCTGAGGTGACAGACTAGGCGTTTCTTAACCCCTTCCTTGGCTTGTCGTTGAACAGTCCTTTTCCCTCTTAGCAGAGTTTATATACAGTGTTGCGTGTGTTTGAGTTCTGCAGCCGCTTGGTGCAATTAAAAACGTAGCTGTACCCGTAGGGTTTCGGAGTCTTTGCCCTGTTGATTGAGGAATGTTTTGTAGCGTTCCCTGTGCTTCCGGGTGGGTCGCCCTTGAGGAGCACTTTTTGATACGTTAAGTGTGTTTCTGTGAATCCCAACCTCCCACTTCAGCCTTCCCCGGTCTCCAGTTTCCCCCTCTGGGAACTCCACGCTTCTTTCTTCCCTCTGTGAACGTGTGTTTCCTTTGTATGCTGCTTCCTTTGTATCCCTGTTTAGACTGCACATATTAGAGATATCCTGCGACATGTGTCTTGCTGCCTCTAATTTACCAGAATTAGTGAGCTCATCTACTGCTCCACCCATGCTGCTGCAAATAGTATGAGTTCTCTTGGTTCTGTGGACGAGTGGTAGTCGAGGGAGTGTAGGTAGAAGAACACCTTTCTCCATTCACCCCTCGCTGGACATTTCGTTCGTTTGCGTGTCTTGGCTGTGGTAAAGGGTACCACAAGACCGCTGGGGTGCAAGTGCTTCCATCGAATGATGCTAGTCTCTGGTTATACGACCTGCAGCGGGGTTGCCGAACTTTGTGCTACCTCCGGTGTTTAGTCTGGTAAGGAACGTGCCTACTGATCTTCGTATCGGGTGTTACCAATTTACAATTCCAGCCACTGCAATAGTCGGCTTCTGTGTTTGGCATGCCCTCTTGAGCACGTACACTCTTACGGTTTGTGAGGACTGAAGCCAGGGAACACGTCGTCTGGCTTCCTTTGCACGCTCTAATCATGACTGATCGTGAGCATCTTTTCATTTGAATGTGCTGTTTTCTAAAACGCGGGTGAGTACCACTGAGGTCTTCAAAGGATTCTGCCTGAGAGTAGGGCCTGATTTGAATTCGTTTCAGGTTACCTAGCCCAGGATATTTCTTGAGGGCAGGGTTGTGTTTGCAAAGTCGCAGGCCCCAGGCGTTGTGAATGATAGGAGCCCTTCGGCATAGTTTGTAAGGTTGTTACGGCAGTGTGCCACAAGGCGGCAGCACTGCTCCGTGTCGTCTCTGGTAACTTGGGGAAAGAAAGCCTTAGCGGGGTTCCCGGTGTTGGATTGGAAATGGGGAGTCGAACGTGGCTAAACACACACCCCAGGGCTTGTGTATCCTCGCCTCCTCCCCGTTAAGCTGCACTGCCCCACCCCAGGCATATCGCGAGACTTGCAAGTGGGCTACTCGGAGGGTGCCGTGGTTCGCAGGTGGGGCGACTCCAAGGAAGTGTGCCGGAGGTGGGAACCTGCCTAGCAGGAGCCGTGGAGATCCGCTTTCTTCACAGCTCTTCCCGCTCAGCTGCTCCACCATCATGTGGGTACACCAGGCTTTGCTTACCTGTAGGAGGGCCACGTTGGATCGGGACATTGTGGTACCACGCAGGGGAGAATGGGCAGTAGAGGTCCGAGGGGCCGCTGGTCATTTGGCACGTCCTCCTCCCTTGCTCCCTCAGCAGCAGCATACTCCAGCCGTGGGACCCAGGCCTGCTGAGGCTCCAGGGGTGTGACACCAGCCGACGTCACAGAGGCCTGAGGTGACAGACTAGGCGTTTCTTAACCTCTTCCTTGGCTTGTCGTTGAACAGTCCTTTTCCCTCTCAGCAGAGTTTATATACAGTGTTGTGTGTGTTTGAGTTCTGCAGTCGCTTGGTGCAATTATAAACGTAGCTGTACCCGTAGGGTTTTGGATTCTTTGCCCTGTTAGTTGATTGAGGAATGTTTTGTAGCGTTCCCTGTGCTTCCGGGTGGGTCGCCCTTGAGGAGCACTTTCTGATACGTTAAGTGTGTTTCTGTGAATCCCAACCTCCCACTTCAGCCTTCCTCGGTCTCCAATTTCCCCCTCTGGGAACTCCACGCTTCTTTCTTCCCTCTGTGAACCTGTGTTTCCTTTGTATGCTGCTTCCCTTGTATCCCTATTTAGACTGCACATATAAGAGATATCCTGCGACATGTGTCTTGCTGCCTCTAATTTACCAGAATTAGTGAGCTCATCTACTGCTCCACCCATGCTGCTGCAAATAGTATGAGTTCCTTTGGTTCTGTGGACGAGTGGTAGTCGAGGGAGTGTAGGTAGAAGGACACCTTTCTCCATTCACCCCTCGCTGGACATTTCGTTCGTTTGCGTGTCTTGGCTGTGGTAAAGGGTACCACAACGACCGCTGGGGTGCAAGTGCTTCCTTCCAATGATGCTAGTGTCTGGTTATACGACCTGCAGCGGGGTTGCCGAATCTCGTGGTACCTCCGGTGTTTAGTCTGGTAAGGAACTTGCCTACTGATCTTCGTACCGGCTGTTACCAATTTACAATCCCAGCCACAGCAATAGTCGGCTTTTCTGTTTGGCATGCCCTCTTGAGCACGTACGCTTTTAGGGTTTGTGAGGACTGCAGCCAGGGAACACCTCGTCTGGCTTCCTTTGCACGCTCTAATCATGACTGATCCTGAGCATCTTTTCATTTGAATGTGCTGTTTTCTAAAACGCGGGTGAGTACCACTGAGGTCTTGAAAGGATTCTGCCTGAGAGTAGGGCCTGATTAGAATTCGTTTCACGTTACCTAGCCCAGGATATTTCTTGAGGGCAGGGTTGTGTTAGCAAAGCCGCAGGCCCCAGGCTTTGTGAATGATAGGATCCCTTCGGCACAGCTTGTAAGGTTGTTCCGGCAGTGCGCCATAAGGCGGCAGCACTACTCCGTGTCGTCTCTTGTAACTTGGGGAAAGAAAGCCTTAGCGGGGTTCCCGGTGTTGGATTGGAAATGGGGAGTCGAACGTGGCTAAACACACACCCCAGGGCTTGTGTATCCTCGCCTCCTCCCCGTTAAGCTGCACTGCCCCACCCCAGGCATATCGCGAGACTTGCAAGTGGGCTACTCGGAGGGTGCCGTGGTTCGCAGATGGGGCGACTCTAAGGACGTGGGCCGGAGGTGGGGACCTGCCTAGCAGGAGCCGTGGAGATCCGGTTTCTTCACAGCTCTTCCCGCTCAGCTGCTCTACCATCATGTGGGTACACCAGGCTTTGCTTACCTGTAGGAGGGCCACGTTGGATCGGGAGATTGTGGTACCACGCAGGGGAGAATGGGCTGTAGAGGTCCGAGGGCCCGCTGGTCAGGTGGCACGTCCTCCTCCCTTGCTCCCTCAGCAGCAGCATACTCCAGCCGTGTGACCCAGGCCTGCTGAGGCTCCAGGGGTGTGACACCAGCCGACGTCACAGAGGCCTGAGGTGACAGACTAGGCGTTTCTTAACCCCTTCCTTGGCTTGTCGTTGAACAGTCCTTTTCCCTTTCAGCAGAGTTTATATACAGTGTTGCGTGTGTTTGAGTTCTGCAGCCGCTTGGTGCAATTAAAAACGTAGCTGTACCCGTAGGGTTTCGGATTCTTTGCCCTGTTAGTTGATTGAGGAATGTTTTGTAGCGTTCCCTGTGCTTCCGGGTGGGTCGCCCTTGAGGAGCACTTTTTGATACGTTAAGTGTGTTTCTGTGAATCCCAACCTCCCACTTCAGCCTTCCCCGGTCTCCAGTTTCCCCCTCTGGGAACTCCACGCTTCTTTCTTCCCTCTGTGAACCTGTGTTTCCTTTGTATGCTGCTTCCTTTCTATCCCTATTTAGACTGCACATATAAGAGATAGTCTGCGACATGTGTCTTGCTGCCTCTAATTTACCAGAATTAGTGAGCTCATCTACTGCTCCATCCATGCTGCTGCAAATAGTATGAGTTCCTTTGGTTCTGTGGACGAGTGGTAGTCGAGGGAGTGTAGGTAGAAGAACACCTTTCTCCATTCACCCCTCGCTGGACATTTCGTTCGTTTCCGTGTGTTCGCTGTGGTAAAGGGTACCACAACGACCGCTGGGGTGCAAGTGCTTCCTTCCAATGATGCTAGTCTCTGGTTATACGACCTGCAGCGGGGTTGCCGAATCTCGTGGTACCTCCAGTGTTTAGTATGGTAAGGAACTTGCCTACTGATCTTCGTACCGGTTGTTACCAATTTACAATCCCAGCCACAGCAATAGTCGGCTTCTCTGTTTGGCATGCCCTCTTGAGCACGTACGCTTTTAGGGTTTGTGAGGACTGCAGCCAGGGAACACCTGGTCTGGCTTCCTTTGCACGCTCTAATCATGATTGATCCTGAGCATCTTCATTTGAATGTGCTGTTTTCTAAAACGCGGGTGAGTACCACTGAGGTCTTGAAAGGATTCTGCCTGAGAGTAGGGCCTGATTTGAATTCGTTTCAGGTTACCTAGCCCAGGATATTTCTTGAGGGCAGGGTTGTGTTTGCAAAGCCGCAGGACCCAGGCTTTGTGAATGATAGGAGCCCTTCGGCACAGTTTGTAAGGTTGTTACGGCAGTGCGCCACAAGGCGGCAGCACTGCTCCGTGTCGTCTCTGGTAACTTGGGGAAAGAAAGCCTTAGCGGGGTTCCCGGTGTTGGATTGGAAATGGGGAGTCGAACGTGGCTAAACACACACCCCAGGGCTTGTGTATCCTCGCCTCCTCCCCGTTAAGCTGCACTTTCCCACCCCAGGCATATCGCGAGACTTGCAAGTGGGCTACTCGGAGGGTGCCGTGGTTCGCAGACCGGGCGACTCTAAGGAAGTGGGCCGGAGGTGGGGACCTGCCTAGGAGGAGCCGTGGAGATCCGGTTTCTTCACAGCTCTTCCCGCTCAGCTGCTCTACCATCATGTTGGTACACCAGGCTTTGCTTACCTGTAGGAGGGCCACGTTGGATCGGGACATTGTGGTACCACGCAGGGAGAATGGGCAGTAGAGGTCCGAGGGGCCGCTGGTCAGGTGGCACGTCCTCCTCCCTTGCTCCCTCAGCAGCAGCATACTCCAGCCGTGTGACCCAGGCCTGCTGAGGCTCCAGGGGTGTGACACCAGCCGACGTCACAGAGGCCTGAGGTGACAGACTAGGCGTTTCTTAACCCCTTCCTTGGCTTGTCGTTGAACAGTCCTTTTCCCTCTCAGCAGAGCTTATATACAGTGTTGCGTGTGTTTGAGTTCTGCAGCCGCTTGGTGCAGTTATAAACGTAGTTGTACCCGTAGGGTTTCGGAGTCTTTGCCCTGTTGATTGAGGAATGTTTTGTAGCGTTCCCTGTGCTTCCGGGTGGGTCGCCCTTGAGGAGCACTTTTTGATACGTTAAGTGTGTTTCTGTGAATCCCAACCTCCCACTTCAGCCTTCCCCGGTCTCCAGTTTCCCCCTCTGGGAACTCCACGCTTCTTTCTTCCCTCTGTGAACGTGTGTTTCCTTTGTATGCTGCTTCCTTTGTATCCCTGTTTAGACTGCACATATAAGAGATATCCTGCGACATGTGTCTTGCTGCCTCTAATTTACCAGAATTAGTGAGCTCATCTACTGCTCCACCCATGCTGCTGCAAATAGTATGAGTTCCTTTGGTTCTGTGGACGAGTGGTAGTCGAGGGAGTGTAGGTAGAAGAACACCTTTCTCCATTCACCCCTCGCTGGACATTTCGTTCGTTTCCGTGTGTTCGCTGTGGTAAAGGGTACCACAACGACCGCTGGGGTGCAAGTGCTTCCTTCGAATGATGCTAGTCTCTGGTTATACGACCTGCAGCAGGGTTGCCGAACCTCGTGCTACCTCCGGTGTTTAGTCTGGTAAGGAACGTGCCTACTGATCTTCGTACCGGCTGTTACCAATTTACAATCCCAGCCACTGCAATAGTCGGCTTCTGTGTTTGGCATGCCCTCTTGAGCACGTACACTCTTAGGGTTTGTGAGGACTGAAGCCAGGGAACACCTCGTCTGGCTTCCTTTGCACGCTCTAATCATGACTGATCCTGAGCATCTTTTCATTTGAATGTGCTGTTTTCTAAAACGCGGGTGAGTACCACTGAGGTCTTGAAAGGATTCTGCCTGAGAGTAGGGCCTGATTTGAATTCGTTTCAGGTTACCTAGCCCAGGATATTTCTTGAGGGCAGGGTTGTGTTTGCAAAGCCGCAGGCCATAGGCATTGTGAATGATAGGAGCCCTTCGGCACAGTTTGTAAGGTTGTTAAGGCAGTGCCACAAGGCGGCAGCACTGCTCCGTGTCGTCTCTGGTAACTTGGGGAAAGAAAGCCTTAGCGGGGTTCCCGGTGTTGGATTGGAAATGGGGAGTCGAACGTGGCTAAACACACACCCCAGGGCTTGTGTATCCTCGCCTCCTCCCCGTTAAGCTGCACTGCCCCACCTCCGGCATATCGCGAGACTTGCAAGTGGGCTACTCGGAGGGTGCCGTGGTTCGCAGACGGGGCGACTCTAAGGAAGTGGGCCGGAGGTGGGGACCTGCCTAGTAGGAGCCGTGGAGATCCGGTTTCTTCACAGCTCTTCCCGCTCAGCTGCTCCACCATCATGTGTGTACAGCAGGCTTTGCTTACCTGTAGGAGGGCCACGTTGGATCGGGACATTGTGGTACCACGCAGGGGAGAATGGGCAGTAGAGGTCCGAGGGGCCGCTGGTCAGGTGGCACGTCCTCCTCCCTTGCTCCCTCAGCAGCAGCATACTCCAGCCGTGGGACCCAGGCCTGCTGAGGCTCCAGGGGTGTGACACCAGCCGACGTCACAGAGACCTGAGGTGACAGACTAGGCGTTTCTTAACCCCTTCCTTGGCTTGTCGTTGAACAGTCCTTTTCCCTCTCAGCAGAGTTTATATACAGTGTTGCGTGTGTTTGAGTTCTGCAGCCGCTTGGTGCAATTAAAAATGTAGCTGTACCCGTAGGGTTTCGGAGTCTTTGCCCTGTTGATTGAGGAATGTTTTGTAGCGTTCCCTGTGCTTCCGGGTGGGTCGCCCTTGAGGAGCACTTTTTGATACGTTAAGTGTGTTTCTGTGAATGCCAACCTCCCACTTCAGCCTTCCCCGGTCTCCAGTTTCCCCCTCTGGGAACTCCACGCTTCTTTCTTCCCTCTGTGAACGTGTGTTTCCTTTGTATGCTGCTTCCTTTGTATCCCTGTTTAGACTGCATATATAAGAGATATCCTGCGACATGTGTCTTGCTGCCTCTAATTTACCAGAATTAGTGAGCTCATCTACTGCTCCACCCATGCTGCTGCAAATAGTATGAGTTCTTTTGGTTCTGTGGACGAGTGGTAGTCGAGGGAGTGTAGGTAGAAGAACACCTTTCTCCATTCACCCCTCGCTGGACATTTCGTTCGTTTGCGTGTCTTGGCTGTGGTAAAGGGTACCACAAGGACCGCTGGGGTGCAAGTTCTTCCATCGAATGATGCTAGTCTCTGGTTATACGACCTGCAGCGGGGTTGCCGAACTTCGTGCTACCTCCGGTGTTTAGTCTGGTAAGGAACGTGCCTACTGATCTTCGTATCGGCTGTTACCAATTTACAATCCCAGCCACTGCAATAGTCGGCTTCTGTGTTTGGCATGCCCTCTTGAGCACGTACACTCTTACGGTTTGTGAGGACTGAAGCCAGGGAACACGTCGTCTGGCTTCCTTTGCACGCTCTAATCATGACTGATCGTGAGCATCTTTTCATTTGAATGTGCTGTTTTCTAAAACGCGGGTGAGTACCACTGAGGTCTTGAAAGGATTCTGCCTGAGAGTAGGGCCTGATTTGAATTCGTTTCAGGTTCCCTAGCCCAGGATATTTCTTGAGGGCAGGGTTGTGTTTGCAAAGACGCAGGCCCCAGGCGTTGTGAATGATAGGAGCCCTTCGGCATAGTTTGAAGGTTGTTACGGCAGTTTGCCACAAGGCGGCAGCACTGCTCCGTGTCGTCTCTGGTAACTTGGGGAAAGAAAGCCTTACCGGGGTTCCCGGTGTTGGATTGGAAATGGGGAGTCGAACGTGGCTAAACACACACCCCAGGGCTTGTGTATCCTCGCCTCCTCCCCGTTAAGCAGCACTGCCCCACCCCAGGCATATCGCGAGACTTGCAAGTGGGCTACTCGGAGGGTGCCGTGGTTCGCAGGTGGGGCGACTCCAAGGAAGTGTGCCGGAGGTGGGAACCTGCCTAGCAGGAGCCGTGGAGATCCGCTTTCTTCACAGCTCTTCCCGCTCAGCTGCTCCACCATCATGTGGGTACACCAGGCTTTGCTTACCTGTAGGAGGGCCACGTTGGATCGGGACATTGTGGTACCACGCAGGGGAGAATGGGCAGTAGAGGTCCGAGGGGCCGCTGGTCAGGTGGCACGTCCTCCTCCCTTGCTCCCTCAGCAGCAGCATACTCCAGCCGTGGGACCCAGGCCTGCTGAGGCTCCAGGGGTGTGACACCAGCCGACGTCACAGAGGCCTGAGGTGACAGACTAGGCGTTTCTTAACCCCTTCCTTGGCTTGTCGTTGAACAGTCCTTTTCCCTCTCAGCAGAGCTTATATACAGTGTTGCGTGTGTTTGAGTTCTGCAGCCGTTTGGTGCAGTTATAAACGTAGCTGTACCCGTAGGGTTTCGGAGTCTTTGCCCTGTTAGTTGATTGAGGAATGTTTTGTAGCGTTCCCTGTGCTTCCGGGTGGGTCGCCCTTGAGGAGCACTTTTTGATACGTTAAGTGTGTTTTTGTGAATCGCAACCTCCCACTTCAGCCTTCCCCGGTCTCCAGTTTCCCCCTCTGGGAACTCCACGCTTCTTTCTTCCCTCTGTGAACGTGTGTTTCCTTTGTATGCTGCTTCCTTTGTATCCCTATTTAGACTGCACATATAAGAGATATCCTGCGACATGTGTCTTGCTGCCTCTAATTTACCAGAATTAGTGAGCTCATCTACTGCTCCACCCATGCTGCTGCAAATAGTATGAGTTCCTTTGGTTCTGTGGACGAGTGGTAGTCGAGGGAGTGTAGGTAGAAGAACACCTTTCTCCATTCACCCCTCGCTGGACATTTCGTTCGTTTGCGTGTCTTGGCTGTGGTAAAGGGTACCACAACGACCGCTGGGGTGCAAGTGCTTCCTTCGAATGATACTAGTGTCTGGTTATACGACCTGCAGTGGGGTTGCCGAATCTCGTGGTACCTCCGGTGTTTAGTCTGGTAAGGAACTTGCCTACTGATCTTCGTACCGGCTGTTACCAATTTACAATCCCAGCCACTGCAATAGTCGGCTTCCCTGTTTGGCATGCCCTCTTGAGTACGTACTCTTTTAGGGTTTGTGAGGACTGCAGCCAGGAAACACGTCGTCTGGCTTCCTTTGCACGCTCTAATCATGACTGATCGTGAGCATCTTTTCATTTGAATGTGCTGTTTTCTAAAACGCGGGTGAGTACCACTGAGGTCTTGAAAGGATTCTGCCTGAGAGTAGGGCCTGATTTGAATTCGTTTCAGGTTACCTAGCCCAGGATATTTCTTGAGGGCAGGGTTGTGTTTGCAAAGCCGCAGGCCATAGGCATTGTGAATAATAGGAGCCTTTCGGCACAGTTTGTAAGGTTGTTACTGCAGTGCCACAAGGCGGCAGCACTGCTCCGTGTCGTCTCTGGTAACTTGGGGAAAGAAAGCCTTAGCGGGGTTCCCGGTGTTGGATTGGAAATGGGGAGTCGAACGTGGCTAAACACACACCCCAGGGCTTGTGTATCCTCGCCTCCTCCCCGTTAAGCTGCACTGCCCCACCTCAGGCATATCGCGAGACTTGCAAGTGGGCTACTCGGAGGGTGCCGTGGTTCGCAGATGGGGCGACTCTAAGGAAGTGGGCCCGAGGTGGGGACCTGCCTAGCGGGAGCCGTGGAGATCCGGTTTCTTCACAGCTCTTCCCGCTCAGCTGCTCCACCATCATGTGGGTACACCAGGCTTTGCTTACCTGTAGGAGGGCCACGTTGGATCGGGACATTGTGGTACCACGCAGGGGAGAATGGGCAGTAGAGGTCCGAGGGGCCGCTGGTCAGGTGGCACGTCCTCCTCCCTTGCTCCCTCAGCAGCAGCATACTCCAGCCGTGGGACCCAGGCCTGCTGAGGCTCCAGGGGTGTGACACCAGCCGACGTCACAGAGGCCTGAGGTGACAGACTAGGCGTTTCTTAACCCCTTCCTTGGCTTGTCGTTGAACAGTCCTTTTCCCTCTCAGCAGAGTTTATATACAGTGTTGCGTGTGTTTGAGTTCTGCAGCCGCTTGGTGCAGTTATAAACGTAGCTGTACCCGTAGGGTTTCGGATTCTTTGCCCTGTTAGTTGATTGAGGAATGTTTTGCAGCGTTCCCTGTGCTTCCGGGTGGGTCGCCCTTGAGGAGCACTTTTTGATACGTTAAGTGTGTTTCTGTGAATCCCAACCTCCCACTTCACCCTTCCCCGGTCTCCAGTTTCCCCCTCTGGGAACTCCACGCTTCTTTCTTCACTCTGTGAACGTGTGTTTCCTTTGTATGCTGCTTCCTTTGTATCCCTGTTTAGACTGCACATACAAGAGATATCCTGCGACATGTGTCTTGCTGCCTCTAATTTACCAGAATTAGTGAGCTCATCTACTGCTCCACCCATGCTGCTGCAAATAGTATGAGTTCCTTTGGTTCTGTGGACGAGTGGTAGTCGAGGGAGTGTAGGTAGAAGAACACCTTTCTCCATTCACCCCTCGCTGGACATTTCGTTCGTTTGCGTGTCTTGGCTGTGGTAAAGGGTACCACAACGACCGCTCGGGTGCAAGTGCTTCCTTCGAATGATGCTATTCTCTGGTTATACGACCTGCAGCGGGGTTACCGAACTTCGTGCTACCTCCGGTGTTTAGTCTGGTAAGGAACGTGCCTACTGATCTTCGTATCGGCTGTTACCAATTTACAATCCCAGCCACTGCAATAGTCGGCTTCTGTGTTTGGCATGCCCTCTTGAGCACGTACACTCTTACGGTTTGTGAGGACTGAAGCCAGGGAACATGTCGTCTGGCTTCCTTTGCACGCTCTAATCATGACTGATCGTGAGCATCTTTTCATTTGAATGTGCTGTTTTCTAAAACGCGGGTGAGTACCACTGAGGTCTTGAAAGGATTCTGCCTGAGAGTAGGGCCTGATTTGAATTCGTTTCAGGTTCCCTAGCCCAGGATATTTCTTGAGGGCAGGGTTGTGTTTGCAAAGCCGCAGGCCGCAGGCGTTGTGAATGATAGGAGCCCTTCGGCACAGTTTGTAAGGTTGTTACGGCAGTGTGCCACAAGGCGGCAGCACTGCTCCGTGTCGTCTCTGGTAACTTGGGGAAAGAAAGCCTTAGCGGGGTTCCCGGTGTTGGATTGGAAATGGGGAGTCGAACGTGGCTAAACACACACCCCAGGGCTTGTGTATCCTCGCCTCCTCCCCGTTAAGCTGCATTGCCCCACCCCAGGCATATCGCGAGACTTGCAAGTGGGCTACTCGGAGGGTGCCGTGGTTCGCAGGTGGGGCGACTCCAAGGAAGTGTGCCGGAGGTGGGAACCTACCTAGCAGGAGCCGTGGAGATCCGCTTTCTTCACAGCTCTTCCCGCTCAGCTGCTCCACCATCATGTGGGTACACCAGGCTTTGCTTACCTGTAGGAGGGCCACGTTGGATCGGGACATTGTGGTACCACGCAGGGGAGAATGGGCAGTAGAGGTCCGAGGGGCCGCTGGTCAGTTGGCACGTCCTCCTCCCTTGCTCCCTCAGCAGCAGCATACTCCAGCCGTGTGACCCAGGCCTGCTGAGGCTCCAGGGGTGTGACACCAGCCGACGTCACAGAGGCCTGAGGTGACAGACTAAGCGTTTCTTAACCCCTTCCTTGGCTTGTCGTTGAACAGTCCTTTTCCCTCTCAGCAGAGTTTATATACAGTGTTGTGTGTGTTTGAGTTCTGCAGCCGCTTGGTGCAATTATAAACGAAGCTGTACCCGTAGGGTTTTGGATTCTTTGCCCTGTTAGTTGATTGAGGAATGTTTTACAGCGTTCCCTGTGCTTCCGGGTGGGTCGCCCTTGAGGAGCACTTTCTGATACGTTAAGTGTGTTTCTGTGAATCCCAACCTCCCACTTCAGCCTTCCTCGGTCTCCAATTTCCCCCTCTGGGAACTCCACGCTTCTTTCTTCCCTCTGTGAACGTGTGTTTCCTTTGTATGCTGCTTCCTTTGTATCCCTGTTTAGACTGCATATGTAAGAGATATCCTGCGACATGTGTCTTGCTGCCTCTAATTTACCAGAATTAATGAGCTCATCTACTGCTCCACCCATGCTGCTGCAAATAGTATGAGTTCTTTTGGTTCTGTGGATGAGTGGTAGTCGAGGGATTGTAGGTAGAAGAACACCTTTCTCCATTCACCCCTCGCTGGACATTTCGTTCGTTTGCGTGTCTTGGCTGTGGTAAAGGGTACCACAAGGACCGCTGGGGTGCAAGTGCTTCCATCGAATGATGCTAGTCTCTGGTTATACGACCTGCAGCGGGGTTGCCGAACTTCGTGCTACCTCCGGTGTTTAGTCTGGTAAGGAACGTGCCTACTGATCTTCGTATCGGCTGTTACCAATTTACAATCCCAGCCACTGCAATAGTCGGCTTCTGTGTTTGGCATGCCCTCTTGAGCACGTACACTCTTACGATTTGTGAGGACTGAAGCCAGGGAACACGTCGTCTGGCTTCCTTTGCACGCTCTAATCATGACTGATCGTGAGCATCTTTTCATTTGAATGTGCTGTTTTCTAAAACGCGGGTGAGTACCACTGAGGTCTTGAAAGGATTCTGCCTGAGAGTAGGGCCTGATTTGAATTCGTTTCAGGTTCCCTAGCCCAGGATATTTCTTAAGGGCAGGGTTGTGTTTGCAAAGCCGCAGGCCCCAGGCGTTGTGAATGATAGGAGCCCTTCGGCATAGTTTGTAAGGTTGTTACGGCAGTGAGCCACAAGGCGGCAGCACTGCTCCGTGTCGTCTCTGGTAACTTGGGGAAAGAAAGCCTTAGCGGGGTTCCCGGTGTTGGATTGGAAATGGGGAGTCGAACGTGGCTAAACACACACCCCAGGGCTTGTGTATCCTCGCCTCCTCCCCGTTAAGCAGCACTGCCCCACCCCAGGCATATCGCGAGACTTGCAAGTGGGCTACTCGGAGGGTGCCGTGGTTCGCAGGTGGGGCGACTCCAAGGTAGTGTGCCGGAGGTGGGAACCTGCCTAGCAGGAGCCGTGGAGATCCGCTTTCTTCACAGCTCTTCCCGCTCAGCTGCTCCACCATCATGTGGGTACACCAGGCTTTGCTTACCTGTAGGAGGGCCACGTTGGATCGGGACATTGTGGTACCACGCAGGGGAGAATGGGCAGTAGAGGTCCGAGGGGCCGCTGGTCAGGTGGCACGTCCTCCTCCCTTGCTCCCTCAGCAGCAGCATACTCCAGCCGTGGGACCCAGGCCTGCTGAGGCTCCAGGGGTGTGACACCAGCCGACGTCACAGAGGCCTGAGGTGACAGACTAGGCGTTTCTTAACCCCTTCCTTGGCTTGTCGTTGAACAGTCCTTTTCCCTCTCAGCAGAGCTTATATACAGTGTTGCGTGTGTTTGAGTTCTGCAGCCGTTTGGTGCAGTTATAAACGTAGCTGTACCCGTAGGGTTTCGGATTCTTTGCCCTGTTAGTTGATTGAGGAATGTTTTGCAGCGTTCCCTGTGCTTCCGGGGGGTCGCCCTTGAGGAGCACTTTGTGATACGTTAAGTGTGTTTCTGTGAATGCCAACCTCCCACTTCACCCTTCCCCGGTCTCCAGTTTCCCCCTCTGGGAACTCCACGCTTCTTTCTTCCCTCTGTGAACCTGTGTTTCCTTTGTATGCTGCTTCCCTTGTATCCCTATTTAGACTGCACATATAAGAGATATCCTGCGACATGTGTCTTGCTGCCTCTAATTTACCAGAATTAGTGAGCTCATCTACTGCTCCACCCATGCTGCTGCAAATAGTATGAGTTCCTTTGGTTCTGTGGACGAGTGGTAGTCGAGGGAGTGTAGGTAGAAGAACACCTTTCTCCATTCACCCCTCGCTGGACATTTCGTTCGTTTGCGTGTCTTGGCTGTGGTAAAGGGTACCACAACGACCGCTGGGGTGCAAGTGCTTCCTTCGAATGATGCTAGTCTCTGGTTATACGACCTGCAGCGGGGTTGCCGAACCTCGTGCTACCTCCGGTGTTTAGTCTGGTAAGGAACGTGCCTACTGATCTTCGTATCGGCTGTTACCAATTTACAATCCCAGCCACTGCAATAGTCGGCTTCTCTGTTTGGCATGCCCTCTTGAGCACGTACACTCTTAGGGTTTGTGAGGACTGAAGCCAGGGAACACGTCGTCTGGCTTCCTTTGCACGCTCTAATCATGACTGATCCTGAGCATCTTTTCATTTGAATGTGCTGTTTTCTAAAACGCGGGTGAGTACCACTGAGGTCTTGAAAGGATTCTGCCTGAGAGTAGGGCCTGATTTGAATTCGTTTCAGGTTACCTAGCCCAGGATATTTCGTGAGGGCAGGGTTGTGTTAGCAAAGCCGCAGGCCCCAGGCTTTGTGAATGATAGGATCCCTTCGGCACAGCTTGTAAGGTTGTTCCGGCAGTGCGCCACAAGGCGGCAGCACTACTCCGTGTCGTCTCTTGTAACTTGGGGAAAGAAAGCCTTAGCGGGGTTCCCGGTGTTGGATTGGAAATGGGGAGTCGAACGTGGCTAAACACACACCCCAGGGCTTGTGTATCCTCGCCTCCTCCCCGTTAAGCTGCACTTTCCCACCCCAGGCATATCGCGAGACTTGCAAGTGGGCTACTCGGAGGGTGCCGTGGTTCGCAGACGGGGCGACTCTAAGGAAGTGGGCCGGAGGTGGGGACCTGCCTAGCAGGAGCCGTGGAGATCCGGTTTCTTCACAGCTCTTCCCGCTCAGCTGCTCTACCATCATGTTGGTACACCAGGCTTTGCTTACCTGTAGGAGGGCCACGTTGGATCGGGACATTGTGGTACCACGCAGGGGAGAATGGGCAGTAGAGGTCCGAGGGGCCGCTGGTCAGGTGGCACGTCCTCCTCCCTTGCTCCCTCAGCAGCAGCATACTCCAGCCGTGTGACCCAGGCCTGCTGAGGCTCCAGGGGTGTGACACCAGCCGACGTCACAGAGGCCTGAGGTGACAGACTAGGCGTTTCTTAACCCCTTCCTTGGCTTGTCGTTGAACAGTCCTTTTCCCTCTCAGCAGAGTTTATATACAGTGTTGCATGTGTTTGAGTTCTGCAGCCGCTTGGTGCAATTAAAAACGTAGCTGTACCCGTAGGGTTTCGGAGTCTTTGCCCTGTTAGTTGATTGAGGAATGTTTTGTAGCGTTCCCTGTGCTTCCGGGTGGGTCGCCCTTGAGGAGCACTTTTTGATACGTTAAGTGTGTTTTTGTGAATCGCAACCTCCCACTTCAGCCTTCCCCGGTCTCCAGTTTCCCCCTCTGGGAACTCCACGCTTCTTTCTTCCCTCTGTGAACGTGTGTTTCCTTTGTATGCTGCTTCCTTTGTATCCCTATTTAGACTGCACATATAAGAGATATCCTGCGACATGTGTCTTGCTGCCTCTAATTTACCAGAATTAGTGAGCTCATCTACTGCTCCACCCATGCTGCTGCAAATAGTATGAGTTCTTTTGGTTCTGTGGACGAGTGGTAGTCGAGGGAGTGTAGGTAGAAGAACACCTTTCTCCATTCACCCCTCGCTGGACATTTCGTTCGTTTGCGTGTCTTGGCTTTGGTAAAGGGTACCACAACGACCGCTGGGGTGCAAGTGCTTCCTTCCAATGATGCTAGTGTCTGGTTATACGACCTGCAGCGGGGTTGCCGAATCTCGTGGTACCTCCGGTGTTTAGTCTGGTAAGGAACTTGCCTACTGATCTTCGTACCGGCTGTTACCAATTTACAATCCCAGCCACAGCAATAGTCGGCTTTTCTGTTTGGCATGCCCTCTTGAGCACGTACGCTTTTAGGGTTTGTGAGGACTGCAGCCAGGGAACACCTCGTCTGGCTTCCTTTGCACGCTCTAATCATGACAGATCCTGAGCATCTTTTCATTTGAATGTGCTGTTTTCTAAAACGCGGGTGAGTACCACTGAGGTCTTGAAAGGATTCTGCCTGAGAGTAGGGCCTGATTTGAATTCGTTTCAGGTTACCTAGCCTAGGATATTTCTTGAGGGCAGGGTTGTGTTTGCAAAGCCGCAGGCCATAGGCATTGTGAATGATAGGAGCCCTTCGGCACAGTTTGTAAGGTTGTTACGGCAGTGTGCCACAAGGCGGCAGCACTGCTCCGTGTCGTCTCTGGTAACTTGGGGAAAGAAAGCCTTAGCGGGGTTCCCGGTGTTGGATTGGAAATGGGGAGTCGAACGTGGCTAAAAACACACCCCAGGGCTTGTGTATCCTCGCCTCCTCCCCGTTAAGCTGCACTGCCCCACCCCAGGCATATCGCGAGACTTGCAAGTGGGCTACTCGGAGGGTGCCGTGGTTCGCAGGTGGGGCGACTCCAAGGAAGTGTGCCGGAGGTGGGAACCTGCCTAGCAGGAGCCGTGGAGATCCGGTTTCTTCACAGCTCTTCCCGCTCAGCTGCTCCACCATCATGTGGGTACACCAGGCTTTGCTTACCTGTAGGAGGGCCACGTTGGATCGGGACATTGTGGTACCACGCAGGGGAGAATGGGCAGTAGAGGTCCGAGGGGCCGCTGGTCAGGTGGCACGTCCTCCTCCCTTGCTCCCTCAGCAGCAGCATACTCCAGCCGTGGGACCCAGGCCTGCTGAGGCTCCAGGGGTGTGACACCAGCCGACGTCACAGAGGCCTGAGGTGACAGACTAGGCGTTTCTTAACCCCTTCCTTGGCTTGTCGTTGAACAGTCCTTTTCCCTCTCAGCAGAGCTTATATACAGTGTTGCGTGTGTTTGAGTTCTGCAGCCGTTTGGTGCAGTTATAAACGTAGCTGTACCCGTAGGGTTTCGGATTCTTTGCCCTGTTAGTTGATTGAGGAATGTTTTGCAGCGTTCCCTGTGCTTCCGGGGGGTCGCCCTTGAGGAGCACTTTGTGATACGTTAAGTGTGTTTCTGTGAATGCCAACCTCCCACTTCACCCTTCCCCGGTCTCCAGTTTCCCCCTCTGGGAACTCCACGCTTCTTTCTTCCCTTTGTGAACCTGTGTTTCCTTTGTATGCTGCTTCCTTTGTATCCCTGTTTAGACTGCACATACAAGAGATATCCTGCGACATGTGTCTTGCTGCCTCTAATTTACCAGAATTAGTGAGCTCATCTACTGCTCCACCCATGCTGCTGCAAATAGTATGAGTTCCTTTGGTTCTGTGGACGAGTGGTAGTCGAGGGAGTGTAGGTAGAAGAACACCTTTCTCCATTCACCCCTCGCTGGACATTTCGTTCGTTTGCGTGTCTTGGCTGTGGTAAAGGGTACCACAACGACCGCTGGGGTGCAATTTCTTCCTTCGAATGATGCTAGTATGTGGTTATACGACCTGCAGCGGGGTTGCCGAACCTCGTGCTACCTCCGGTGTTTAGTCTGGTAAGGAACGTGCCTACTGATCTTCGTACCGGCTGTTACCAATTTACAATCCCAGCCACTGCAATAGTCGGCTTCTCTGTTTGGCATGCCCTCTTGAGCACGTACACTCTTAGGGTTTGTGAGGACTGAAGCCAGGGAACACGTCGTCTGGCTTCCTTTGCACGCTCTAATCATGACTGATCCTGAGCATCTTTTCATTTGAATGTGCTGTTTTCTAAAACGCGGGTGAGTACCACTGAGGTCTTGAAAGGATTCTGCCTGAGAGTAGGGCCTGATTTGAATTCGTTTCAGGTTACCTAGCCCAGGATATTTCTTGAGGGCAGGGTTGTGTTAGCAAAGCCGCAGGCCCCAGGCTTTGTGAATGATAGGATCCCTTCGGCACAGCTTGTAAGGTTGTTCCGGCAGTGCGCCACAAGGCGGCAGCACTACTCCGTGTCGTCTCTTGTAACTTGGGGAAAGAAAGCCTTAGCGGGGTTCCCGGTGTTGGATTGGAAATGGGGAGTCGAACGTGGCTAAACACACACCCCAGGGCTTGTGTATCCTCGCCTCCTCCCCGTTAAGCTGCACTGCCCCACCCCAGGCATATCGCGAGACTTGCAAGTGGGCTACTCGGAGGGTGCCGTGGTTCGCAGGTGGGGCGACTCCAAGGAAGTGTGCCGGAGGTGGGAACCTGCCTAGCAGGAGCCGTGGAGATCCACTTTCTTCACAGCTCTTCCCGCTCAGCTGCTCCACCATCATGTGGGTACACCAGGCTTTGCTTACCTGTAGGAGGGCCACGTTGGATCGGGACATTGTGGTACCACGCAGGGGAGAATGGGCAGTAGAGGTCCGAGGGGCCGCTGGTCAGGTGGCACGTCCTCCTCCCTTGCTCCCTCAGCAGCAGCATACTCCAGCCGTGGGACCCAGGCCTGCTGAGGCTCCAGGGGTGTGACACCAGCCGACGTCACAGAGGCCTGAGGTGACAGACTAGGCGTTTCTTAACCCCTTCCTTGGCTTGTCGTTGAACAGTCCTTTTCCCTCTCAGCAGAGCTTATATACAGTGTTGCGTGTGTTTGAGTTCTGCAGCCGCTTGGTGCAGTTATAAACGTAGCTGTACCCGTAGGGTTTCGGAGTCTTTGCCCTGTTGATTGAGGAATGTTTTGTAGCGTTCCCTGTGCTTCCGGGTGGGTCGCCCTTGAGGAGCACTTTTTGATACGTTAAGTGTGTTTCTGTGAATCCCAACCTCCCACTTCAGCCTTCCCCGGTCTCCAGTTTCCCCCTCTGGGAACTCCACGCTTCTTTCTTCCCTCTGTGAACGTGTGTTTCCTTTGTATGCTGCTTCCTTTGTATCCCTGTTTAGACTGCACATATAAGAGACATCCTGCGACATGTGTCTTGCTGCCTCTAATTTACCAGAATTAGTGAGCTCATCTACTGCTCCACCCATGCTGCTGCAAATAGTATGAGTTCCTTTGGTTCTGTGGACGAGTGGTAGTCGAGGGAGTGTAGGTAGAAGAACACCTTTCTCCATTCACCCCTCGCTGGACATTTCGTTCGTTTGCGTGTCTTGGCTGTGGTAAAGGGTACCACAACGACCGCTGGGGTGCAAGTGCTTCCTTCCCATGATGCTAGTGTCTGGTTATACGACCTGCAGCGGGGTTGCCGAATCTCGTGGTACCTCCGGTGTTTAGTCTGGTAAGGAACTTGCCTACTGATCTTCGTACCGGCTGTTACCAATTTACAATCCCAGCCACAGCAATAGTCGGCTTCCCTGTTTGGCATGCCCTCTTGAGCACGTACTCTTTTAGGGTTTGTGAGGACTGCAGCCAGGGAACACCTGGTCTGGCTTCCTTTGCACGCTCTAATCATGACTGATCCTGAGCATCTTCATTTGAATGTGCTGTTTTCTAAAACGCGGGTGAGTACCACTGAGGTCTTGAAAGGATTCTGCCTGAGAGTAGGGCCTGATTTGAATTCGTTTCAGGTTACCTAGCCCAGGATATTTCTTGAGGGCAGGGTTGTGTTTGCAAAGCCGCAGGCCATAGGCATTGTGAATGATAGGAGCCCTTCGGCACAGTTTGTAAGGTTGTTACGGCAGTGCCACAAGGCGGCAGCACTGCTCCGTGTCGTCTCTGGTAACTTGGGGAAAGAAAGCCTTAGCGGGGTTCCCGGTGTTGGATTGGAAATGGGGAGTCGAACGTGGCTAAACACACACCCCAGGGCTTGTGTATCCTCGCCTCATGCCCGTTAAGCTGCACTGCCCCACCTCAGGCATATCGCGAGACTTGCAAGTGGGCTACTCGGAGGGTGCCGTGGTTCGCAGACGGGGCGACTCTAAGGAAGTGGGCCGGAGGTGGGGACCTGCCTAGCAGGAGCCGTGGAGATCCGCTTTCTTCACAGCTCTTCCCGCTCAGCTGCTCCACCATCATGTGGGTACACCAGGCTTTGCTTACCTGTAGGAGGGCCACGTTGGATCGGGACATTGTGGTACCACGCAGGGGAGAATGGGCAGTAGAGGTCCGAGGGGCCGCTGGTCAGGTGGCACGTCCTCCTCCCTTGCTCCCTCAGCAGCAGCATACTCCAGCCGTGGGACCCAGGCCTGCTGAGGCTCCAGGGGTGTGACACCAGCCGACGTCACAGAGGCCTGAGGTGACAGACTAGGCGTTTCTTAACCCCTTCCTTGGCTTGTCGTTGAACAGTCCTTTTCCCTCTTAGCAGAGTTTATATACAGTGTTGCGTGTGTTTGAGTTCTGCAGCCGCTTGGTGCAATTAAAAACGTAGCTGTACCCGTAGGGTTTCGGAGTCTTTGCCCTGTTGATTGAGGAATGTTTTGTAGCGTTCCCTGTGCTTCCGGGTGGGTCGCCCTTGAGGAGCACTTTTTGATACGTTAAGTGTGTTTCTGTGAATCCCAACCTCCCACTTCAGCCTTCCCCGGTCTCCAGTTTCCCCCTCTGGGAACTCCACGCTTCTTTCTTCCCTCTGTGAACGTGTGTTTCCTTTGTATGCTGCTTCCTTTGTATCCCTGTTTAGACTGCACATATTAGAGATATCCTGCGACATGTGTCTTGCTGCCTCTAATTTACCAGAATTAGTGAGCTCATCTACTGCTCCACCCATGCTGCTGCAAATAGTATGAGTTCTCTTGGTTCTGTGGACGAGTGGTAGTCGAGGGAGTGTAGGTAGAAGAACACCTTTCTCCATTCACCCCTCGCTGGACATTTCGTTCGTTTGCGTGTCTTGGCTGTGGTAAAGGGTACCACAACGACCGCTGGGGTGCAAGTGCTTCCATCGAATGATGCTAGTCTCTGGTTATACGACCTGCAGCGGCGTTGCCGAACTTTGTGCTACCTCCGGTGTTTAGTCTGGTAAGGAACGTGCCTACTGATCTTCGTATCGGGTGTTACCAATTTACAATTCCAGCCACTGCAATAGTCGGCTTCTGGGTTTGGCATGCCCTCTTGAGCACGTACACTCTTACGGTTTGTGAGGACTGAAGCCAGGGAACACGTCGTCTGGCTTCCTTTGCACGCTCTAATCATGACTGATCGTGAGCATCTTTTCATTTGAATGTGCTGTTTTCTAAAACGCGGGTGAGTACCACTGAGGTCTTCAAAGGATTCTGCCTGAGAGTAGGGCCTGATTTGAATTCGTTTCAGGTTACCTAGCCCAGGATATTTCTTGAGGGCAGGGTTGTGTTTGCAAAGCCGCAGGCCCCAGGCGTTGTGAATGATAGGAGCCCTTCGGCATAGTTTGTAAGGTTGTTACGGCAGTGTGCCACAAGGCGGCAGCACTGCTCCGTGTCGTCTCTGGTAACTTGGGGAAAGAAAGCCTTAGCGGGGTTCCCGGTGTTGGATTGGAAATGGGGAGTCGAACGTGGCTAAACACACACCCCAGGGCTTGTGTATCCTCGCCTCCTCCCCGTTAAGCTGCACTGCCCCACCCCAGGCATATCGCGAGACTTGCAAGTGGGCTACTCGGAGGGTGCCATGGTTCGCAGGTGGGGCGACTCCAAGGAAGTGTGCCGGAGATGGGAACCTGCCTAGCAGGAGCCGTGGAGATCCGCTTTCTTCACAGCTCTTCCCGCTCAGCTGCTCCACCATCATGTGGGTACACCAGGCTTTGCTTACCTGTAGGAGGGACACGTTGGATCGGGACATTGTGGTACCACGCAGGGGAGAATGGGCAGTAGAGGTCCGAGGGGCCGCTGGTCAGTTGGCACGTCCTCCTCCCTTGCTCCCTCAGCAGCAGCATACTCCAGCCGTGGGACCCAGGCCTGCTGAGGCTCCAGGGGTGTGACACCAGCCGACGTCACAGAGGCCTGAGGTGACAGACTAGGCGTTTCTTAACCTCTTCCTTGGCTTGTCGTTGAACAGTCCTTTTCCCTCTCAGCAGAGTTTATATACAGTGTTGTGTGTGTTTGAGTTCTGCAGCCGCTTGGTGCAATTATAAACGTAGCTGTACCCGTAGGGTTTTGGATTCTTTGCCCTGTTAGTTGATTGAGGAATGTTTTGTAGCGTTCCCTGTGCTTCCGGGTGGGTCGCCCTTGAGGAGCACTTTCTGATACGTTAAGTGTGTTTCTGTGAATCCCAACCTCCCACTTCAGCCTTCCTCGGTCTCCAATTTCCCCCTCTGGGAACTCCACGCTTCTTTCTTCCCTCTGTGAACCTGTGTTTCCTTTGTATGCTGCTTCCCTTGTATCCCTATTTAGACTGCACATATAAGAGATATCCTGCGACATGTGTCTTGCTGCCTCTAATTTACCAGAATTAGTGAGCTCATCTACTGCTCCACCCATGCTGCTGCAAATAGTATGAGTTCCTTTGCTTCTGTGGACGAGTGGTAGTCGAGGGAGTGTAGGTAGAAGGACACCTTTCTCCATTCACCCCTCGCTGGACATTTCGTTCGTTTGCGTGTCTTGGCTGTGGTAAAGGGTACCACAACGACCGCTGGGGTGCAAGTGCTTCCTTCCAATGATGCTAGTGTCTGGTTATACGACCTGCAGCGGGGTTGCCGAATCTCGTGGTACCTCCGGTGTTTAGTCTGGTAAGGAACTTGCCTACTGATCTTCGTACCGGCTGTTACCAATTTACAATCCCAGCCACAGCAATAGTCGGCTTTTCTGTTTGGCATGCCCTCTTGAGCACGTACGCTTTTAGGGTTTGTGAGGACTGCAGCCAGGGAACACCTCGTCTGGCTTCCTTTGCACGCTCTAATCATGACTGATCCTGAGCATCTTTTCATTTGAATGTGCTGTTTTCTAAAACGCGGGTGAGTACCACTGAGGTCTTGAAAGGATTCTGCCTGAGAGTAGGGCCTGATTTGAATTCGTTTCACGTTACCTAGCCCAGGATATTTCTTGAGGGCAGGGTTGTGTTAGCAAAGCCGCAGGACCCAGGCTTTGTGAATGATAGGATCCCTTCGGCACAGCTTGTAAGGTTGTTCCGGCAGTGCGCCATAAGGCGGCAGCACTACTCCGTGTCGTCTCTTGTAACTTGGGGAAAGAAAGCCTTAGCGGGGTTCCCGGTGTTGGATTGGAAATGGGGAGTCGAACGTGGCTAAACACACACCCCAGGGCTTGTGTATCCTCGCCTCCTCCCCGTTAAGCTGCACTGCCCCACCCCAGGCATATCGCGAGACTTGCAAGTGGGCTACTCGGAGGGTGCCGTGGTTCGCAGATGGGGCGACTCTAAGGACGTGGGCCGGAGGTGGGGACCTGCCTAGCAGGAGCCGTGGAGATCCGGTTTCTTCACAGCTCTTCCCGCTCAGCTGCTCTACCATCATGTGGGTACACCAGGCTTTGCTTACCTGTAGGAGGGCCACGTTGGATCGGGAGATTGTGGTACCACGCAGGGGAGAATGGGCTGTAGAGGTCCGAGGGCCCGCTGGTCAGGTGGCACGTCCTCCTCCCTTGCTCCCTCAGCAGCAGCATACTCCAGCCGTGTGACCCAGGCCTGCTGAGGCTCCAGGGGTGTGACACCAGCCGACGTCACAGAGGCCTGAGGTGACAGACTAGGCGTTTCTTAACCCCTTCCTTGGCTTGTCGTTGAACAGTCCTTTTCCCTTTCAGCAGAGTTTATATACAGTGTTGCGTGTGTTTGAGTTCTGCAGCCGCTTGGTGCAATTAAAAACGTAGCTGTACCCGTAGGGTTTCGGATTCTTTGCCCTGTTAGTTGATTGAGGAATGTTTTGTAGCGTTCCCTGTGCTTCCGGGTGGGTCGCCCTTGAGGAGCACTTTTTGATACGTTAAGTGTGTTTCTGTGAATCCCAACCTCCCACTTCAGCCTTCCCCGGTCTCCAGTTTCCCCCTCTGGGAACTCCACGCTTCTTTCTTCCCTCTGTGAACCTGTGTTTCCTTTGTATGCTGCTTCCTTTCTATCCCTATTTAGACTGCACATATAAGAGATAGTCTGCGACATGTGTCTTGCTGCCTCTAATTTACCAGAATTAGTGAGCTCATTTACTGCTCCATCCATGCTGCTGCAAATAGTATGAGTTCCTTTGGTTCTGTGGACGAGTGGTAGTCGAGGGAGTGTAGGTAGAAGAACACCTTTCTCCATTCACCCCTCGCTGGACATTTCGTTCGTTTCCGTGTGTTCGCTGTGGTAAAGGGTACCACAACGACCGCTGGGGTGCAAGTGCTTCCTTCCAATGATGCTAGTCTCTGGTTATACGACCTGCAGCGGGGTTGCCGAATCTCGTGGTACCTCCAGTGTTTAGTATGGTAAGGAACTTGCCTACTGATCTTCGTACCGGCTGTTACCAATTTACAATCCCAGCCACAGCAATAGTCGGCTTCTCTGTTTGGCATGCCCTCTTGAGCACGTACGCTTTTAGGGTTTGTGAGGACTGCAGCCAGGGAACACCTGGTCTGGCTTCCTTTGCACGCTCTAATCATGATTGATCCTGAGCATCTTCATTTGAATGTGCTGTTTTCTAAAACGCGGGTGAGTACCACTGAGGTCTTGAAAGGATTCTGCCTGAGAGTAGGGCCTGATTTGAATTCGTTTCAGGTTACCTAGCCCAGGATATTTCTTGAGGGCAGGGTTGTGTTTGCAAAGCCGCAGGACCCAGGCTTTGTGAATGATAGGAGCCCTTCGGCACAGTTTGTAAGGTTGTTACGGCAGTGCGCCAGAAGGCGGCAGCACTGCTCCGTGTCGTCTCTGGTAACTTGGGGAAAGAAAGCCTTAGCGGGGTTCCCGGTGTTGGATTGGAAATGGGGAGTCGAACGTGGCTAAACACACACCCCAGGGCTTGTGTATCCTCGCCTCCTCCCCGTTAAGCTGCACTTTCCCACCCCAGGCATATCGCGAGACTTGCAAGTGGGCTACTCGGAGGGTGCCGTGGTTCGCAGACCGGGCGACTCTAAGGAAGTGGGCCGGAGGTGGGGACCTGCCTAGCAGGAGCCGTGGAGATCCGGTTTCTTCACAGCTCTTCCCGCTCAGCTGCTCTACCATCATGTTGGTACACCAGGCTTTGCTTACCTGTAGGAGGGCCACGTTGGATCGGGACATTGTGGTACCACGCAGGGAGAATGGGCAGTAGAGGTCCGAGGGGCCGCTGGTCAGGTGGCACGTCCTCCTCCCTTGCTCCCTCAGCAGCAGCATACTCCAGCCGTGTGACCCAGGCCTGCTGAGGCTCCAGGGGTGTGACACCAGCCGACGTCACAGAGGCCTGAGGTGACAGACTAGGCGTTTCTTAACCCCTTCCTTGGCTTGTCGTTGAACAGTCCTTTTCCCTCTCAGCAGAGCTTATATACAGTGTTGCGTGTGTTTGAGTTCTGCAGCCGCTTGGTGCAGTTATAAACGTAGCTGTACCCGTAGGGTTTCGGAGTCTTTGCCCTGTTGATTGAGGAATGTTTTGTAGCGTTCCCTGTGCTTCCGGGTGGGTCGCCCTTGAGGAGCACTTTTTGATACGTTAAGTGTGTTTCTGTGAATCCCAACCTCCCACTTCAGCCTTCCCCGGTCTCCAGTTTCCCCCTCTGGGAACTCCACGCTTCTTTCTTCCCTCTGTGAACGTGTGTTTCCTTTGTATGCTGCTTCCTTTGTATCCCTGTTTAGACTGCACATATAAGAGATATCCTGCGACATGTGTCTTGCTGCCTCTAATTTACCAGAATTAGTGAGCTCATCTACTGCTCCACCCATGCTGCTGCAAATAGTATGAGTTCCTTTGGTTCTGTGGACGAGTGGTAGTCGAGGGAGTGTAGGTAGAAGAACACCTTTCTCCATTCACCCCTCGCTGGACATTTCGTTCGTTTCCGTGTGTTCGCTGTGGTAAAGGGTACCACAACGACCGCTGGGGTGCAAGTGCTTCCTTCGAATGATGCTAGTCTCTGGTTATACGACCTGCAGCAGGGTTGCCGAACCTCGTGCTACCTCCGGTGTTTAGTCTGGTAAGGAACGTGCCTACTGATCTTCGTACCGGCTGTTACCAATTTACAATCCCAGCCACTGCAATAGTCGGCTTCTGTGTTTGGCATGCCCTCTTGAGCACGTACACTCTTAGGGTTTGTGAGGACTGAAGCCAGGGAACACCTCGTCTGGCATCCTTTGCACGCTCTAATCATGACTGATCCTGAGCATCTTTTCATTTGAATGTGCTGTTTTCTAAAACGCGGGTGAGTACCACTGAGGTCTTGAAAGGATTCTGCCTGAGAGTAGGGCCTGATTTGAATTCGTTTCAGGTTACCTAGCCCAGGATATTTCTTGAGGGCAGGGTTGTGTTTGCAAAGCCGCAGGCCATAGGCATTGTGAATGATAGGAGCCCTTCGGCACAGTTTGTAAGGTTGTTAAGGCAGTGCCACAAGGCGGCAGCACTGCTCCGTGTCGTCTCTGGTAACTTGGGGAAAGAAAGCCTTAGCGGGGTTCCCGGTGTTGGATTGGAAATGGGGAGTCGAACGTGGCTAAACACACACCCCAGGGCTTGTGTATCCTCGCCTCCTCCCCGTTAAGCTGCACTGCCCCACCTCCGGCATATCGCGAGACTTGCAAGTGGGCTACTCGGAGGGTGCCGTGGTTCGCAGACGGGGCGACTCTAAGGAAGTGGGCCGGAGGTGGGGACCTGCCTAGTAGGAGCCGTGGAGATCCGGTTTCTTCACAGCTCTTCCCGCTCAGCTGCTCCACCATCATGTGTGTACAGCAGGCTTTGCTTACCTGTAGGAGGGCCACGTTGGATCGGGACATTGTGGTACCACGCAGGGGAGAATGGGCAGTAGAGGTCCGAGGGGCCGCTGGTCAGGTGGCACGTCCTCCTCCCTTGCTCCCTCAGCAGCAGCATACTCCAGCCGTGGGACCCAGGCCTGCTGAGGCTCCAGGGGTGTGACACCAGCCGACGTCACAGAGACCTGAGGTGACAGACTAGGCGTTTCTTAACCCCTTCCTTGGCTTGTCGTTGAACAGTCCTTTTCCCTCTCAGCAGAGTTTATATACAGTGTTGCGTGTGTTTGAGTTCTGCAGCCGCTTGGTGCAATTAAAAATGTAGCTGTACCCGTAGGGTTTCGGAGTCTTTGCCCTGTTGATTGAGGAATGTTTTGTAGCGTTCCCTGTGCTTCCGGGTGGGTCGCCCTTGAGGAGCACTTTTTGATACGTTAAGTGTGTTTCTGTGAATGCCAACCTCCCACTTCAGCCTTCCCCGGTCTCCAGTTTCCCCCTCTGGGAACTCCACGCTTCTTTCTTCCCTCTGTGAACGTGTGTTTCCTTTGTATGCTGCTTCCTTTGTATCCCTGTTTAGACTGCATATATAAGAGATATCCTGCGACATGTGTCTTGCTGCCTCTAATTTACCAGAATTAGTGAGCTCATCTACTGCTCCACCCATGCTGCTGCAAATAGTATGAGTTCTTTTGGTTCTGTGGACGAGTGGTAGTCGAGGGAGTGTAGGTAGAAGAACACCTTTCTCCATTCACCCCTCGCTGGACATTTCGTTCGTTTGCGTGTCTTGGCTGTGGTAAAGGGTACCACAAGGACCGCTGGGGTGCAAGTTCTTCCATCGAATGATGCTAGTCTCTGGTTATACGACCTGCAGCGGGGTTGCCGAACTTCGTGCTACCTCCGGTGTTTAGTCTGGTAAGGAACGTGCCTACTGATCTTCGTATCGGCTGTTACCAATTTACAATCCCAGCCACTGCAATAGTCGGCTTCTGTGTTTGGCATGCCCTCTTGAGCACGTACACTCTTACGGTTTGTGAGGACTGAAGCCAGGGAACACGTCGTCTGGCTTCCTTTGCACGCTCTAATCATGACTGATCGTGAGCATCTTTTCATTTGAATGTGCTGTTTTCTAAAACGCGGGTGAGTACCACTGAGGTCTTGAAAGGATTCTGCCTGAGAGTAGGGCCTGATTTGAATTCGTTTCAGGTTCCCTAGCCCAGGATATTTCTTGAGGGCAGGGTTGTGTTTGCAAAGACGCAGGCCCCAGGCGTTGTGAATGATAGGAGCCCTTCGGCATAGTTTGAAGGTTGTTACGGCAGTTTGCCACAAGGCGGCAGCACTGCTCCGTGTCGTCTCTGGTAACTTGGGGAAAGAAAGCCTTAGCGGGGTTCCCGGTGTTGGATTGGAAATGGGGAGTCGAACGTGGCTAAACACACACCCCAGGGCTTGTGTATCCTCGCCTCCTCCCCGTTAAGCAGCACTGCCCCACCCCAGGCATATCGCGAGACTTGCAAGTGGGCTACTCGGAGGGTGCCGTGGTTCGCAGGTGGGGCGACTCCAAGGAAGTGTGCCGGAGGTGGGAACCTGCCTAGCAGGAGCCGTGGAGATCCGCTTTCTTCACAGCTCTTCCCGCTCAGCTGCTCCACCATCATGTGGGTACACCAGGCTTTGCTTACCTGTAGGAGGGCCACGTTGGATCGGGACATTGTGGTACCACGCAGGGGAGAATGGGCAGTAGAGGTCCGAGGGGCCGCTGGTCAGGTGGCACGTCCTCCTCCCTTGCTCCCTCAGCAGCAGCATACTCCAGCCGTGGGACCCAGGCCTGCTGAGGCTCCAGGGGTGTGACACCAGCCGACGTCACAGAGGCCTGAGGTGACAGACTAGGCGTTTCTTAACCCCTTCCTTGGCTTGTCGTTGAACAGTCCTTTTCCCTCTCAGCAGAGCTTATATACAGTGTTGCGTGTGTTTGAGTTCTGCAGCCGTTTGGTGCAGTTATAAACGTAGCTGTACCAGTAGGGTTTCGGATTCTTTGCCCTGTTAGTTGATTGAGGAATGTTTTGCAGCGTTCCCTGTGCTTCCGGGGGGTCGCCCTTGAGGAGCACTTTTTGATACGTTAAGTGTGTTTCTGTGAATGCCAACCTCCCACTTCACCCTTCCCCGGTCTCCAGTTTCCCCCTCTGGGAACTCCACGCTTCTTTCTTCCCTCTGTGAACCTGTGTTTCCTTTGTATGCTGCTTCCTTTGTATCCCTGTTTAGACTGCACATACAAGAGATATCCTGCGACATGTGTCTTGCTGCCTCTAATTTACCAGAATTAGTGAGCTCATCTACTGCTCCACCCATGCTGCTGCAAATAGTATGAGTTCCTTTGGTTCTGTGGACGAGTGGTAGTCGAGGGAGTGTAGGTAGAAGAACACCTTTCTCCATTCACCCCTCGCTGGACATTTCGTTCGTTTGCGTGTCTTGGCTGTGGTAAAGGGTACCACAACGACCGCTGGGGTGCAAGTGCTTCCTTCGAATGATGCTAGTATGTGGTTATACGACCTGCAGCGGGGTTGCCGAACCTCGTGCTACCTCCGGTGTTTAGTCTGGTAAGGAACGTGCCTACTGATCTTCGTATCGGCTGTTACCAATTTACAATCCCAGCCACTGCAATAGTCGGCTTCTCTGTTTGGCATGCCCTCTTGAGCACGTACACTCTTAGGGTTTGTGAGGACTGAAGCCAGGGAACACCTCGTCTGGCTTCCTTTGCACGCTCTAATCATGACTGATCGTGAGCATCTTTTCATTTGAATGTGCTGTTTTCTAAAACGCGGGTGAGTACCACTGAGGTCTTGAAAGGATTCTGCCTGAGAGTAGGGCCTGATTTGAATTCGTTTCAGGTTACCTAGCCCAGGATATTTCGTGAGGGCAGGGTTGTGTTAGCAAAGCCGCAGGCCCCAGGCTTTGTGAATGATAGGATCCCTTCGGCACAGCTTGTAAGGTTGTTCCGGCAGTGCGCCACAAGGCGGCAGCACTACTCCGTGTCGTCTCTTGTAACTTGGGGAAAGAAAGCCTTAGCGGGGTTCCCGGTGTTGGATTGGAAATGGGGAGTCGAACGTGGCTAAACACACACCCCAGGGCTTGTGTATCCTCGCCTCCTCCCCGTTAAGCTGCACTTTCCCACCTCAGGCATATCGCGAGACTTGCAAGTGGGCTACTCGGAGGGTGCCGTGGTTCGCAGACGGGGCGACTCTAAGGAAGTGGGCCGGAGGTGGGGACCTGCCTAGCAGGAGCCGTGGAGATCCGGTTTCTTCACAGCTCTTCCCGCTCAGCTGCTCTACCATCATGTTGGTACACCAGGCTTTGCTTACCTGTAGGAGGGCCACGTTGGATCGGGACATTGTGGTACCACGCAGGGGAGAATGGGCAGTAGAGGTCCGAGGGGCCGCTGGTCAGGTGGCACGTCCTCCTCCCTTGCTCCCTCAGCAGCAGCATACTCCAGCCGTGGGACCCAGGCCTGCTGAGGCTCCAGGGGTGTGACACCAGCCGACGTCACAGAGGCCTGAGGTGACAGACTAGGCGTTTCTTAACCCCTTCCTTGGCTTGTCGTTGAACAGTCCTTTTCCCTCTCAGCAGAGTTTATATACAGTGTTGCGTGTGTTTGAGTTCTGCAGCCGCTTGGTGCAATTAAAAATGTAGCTGTACCCGTAGGGTTTCGGAGTCTTTGCCCTGTTGATTGAGGAATGTTTTGTAGCGTTCCCTGTGCTTCCGGGTGGGTCGCCCTTGAGGAGCACTTTTTGATACGTTAAGTGTGTTTCTGTGAATGCCAACCTCCCACTTCAGCCTTCCCCGGTCTCCAGTTTCCCCCTCTGGGAACTCCACGCTTCTTTCTTCCCTCTGTGAACGTGTGTTTCCTTTGTATGCTGCTTCCTTTGTATCCCTGTTTAGACTGCATATATAAGAGATATCCTGCGACATGTGTCTTGCTGCCTCTAATTTACCAGAATTAGTGAGCTCATCTACTGCTCCACCCATGCTGCTGCAAATAGTATGAGTTCTTTTGGTTCTGTGGACGAGTGGTAGTCGAGGGAGTGTAGGTAGAAGAACACCTTTCTCCATTCACCCCTCGCTGGACATTTCGTTCGTTTGCGTGTCTTGGCTGTGGTAAAGGGTACCACAAGGACCGCTGGGGTGCAAGTTCTTCCATCGAATGATGCTAGTCTCTGGTTATACGACCTGCAGCGGGGTTGCCGAACTTCGTGCTACCTCCGGTGTTTAGTCTGGTAAGGAACGTGCCTACTGATCTTCGTATCGGCTGTTACCAATTTACAATCCCAGCCACTGCAATAGTCGGCTTCTGTGTTTGGCATGCCCTCTTGAGCACGTACACTCTTACGGTTTGTGAGGACTGAAGCCAGGGAACACGTCGTCTGGCTTCCTTTGCACGCTCTAATCATGACTGATCGTGAGCATCTTTTCATTTGAATGTGCTGTTTTCTAAAACGCGGGTGAGTACCACTGAGGTCTTGAAAGGATTCTGCCTGAGAGTAGGGCCTGATTTGAATTCGTTTCAGGTTCCCTAGCCCAGGATATTTCTTGAGGGCAGGGTTGTGTTTGCAAAGACGCAGGCCCCAGGCGTTGTGAATGATAGGAGCCCTTCGGCATAGTTTGAAGGTTGTTACGGCAGTTTGCCACAAGGCGGCAGCACTGCTCCGTGCCGTCTCTGGTAACTTGGGGAAAGAAAGCCTTAGCGGGGTTCCCGGTGTTGGATTGGAAATGGGGAGTCGAACGTGGCTAAACACACACCCCAGGGCTTGTGTATCCTCGCCTCCTCCCCGTTAAGCAGCACTGCCCCACCCCAGGCATATCGCGAGACTTGCAAGTGGGCTACTCGGAGGGTGCCGTGGTTCGCAGGTGGGGCGACTCCAAGGAAGTGTGCCGGAGGTGGGAACCTGCCTAGCAGGAGCCGTGGAGATCCGCTTTCTTCACAGCTCTTCCCGCTCAGCTGCTCCACCATCATGTGGGTACACCAGGCTTTGCTTACCTGTAGGAGGGCCACGTTGGATCGGGACATTGTGGTACCACGCAGGGGAGAATGGGCAGTAGAGGTCCGAGGGGCCGCTGGTCAGGTGGCACGTCCTCCTCCCTTGCTCCCTCAGCAGCAGCATACTCCAGCCGTGGGACCCAGGCCTGCTGAGGCTCCAGGGGTGTGACACCAGCCGACGTCACAGAGGCCTGAGGTGACAGACTAGGCGTTTCTTAACCCCTTCCTTGGCTTGTCGTTGAACAGTCCTTTTCCCTCTCAGCAGAGCTTATATACAGTGTTGCGTGTGTTTGAGTTCTGCAGCCGTTTGGTGCAGTTATAAACGTAGCTGTACCAGTAGGGTTTCGGATTCTTTGCCCTGTTAGTTGATTGAGGAATGTTTTGCAGCGTTCCCTGTGCTTCCGGGGGGTCGCCCTTGAGGAGCACTTTTTGATACGTTAAGTGTGTTTCTGTGAATGCCAACCTCCCACTTCACCCTTCCCCGGTCTCCAGTTTCCCCCTCTGGGAACTCCACGCTTCTTTCTTCCCTCTGTGAACGTGTGTTTCCTTTGTATGCTGCTTCCTTTGTATCCCTGTTTAGACTGCACATACAAGAGATATCCTGCGACATGTGTCTTGCTGCCTCTAATTTACCAGAATTAGTGAGCTCATCTACTGCTCCACCCATGCTGCTGCAAATAGTATGAGTTCCTTTGGTTCTGTGGACGAGTGGTAGTCGAGGGAGTGTAGGTAGAAGAACACCTTTCTCCATTCACCCCTCGCTGGACATTTCGTTCGTTTGCGTGTCTTGGCTGTGGTAAAGGGTACCACAACGACCGCTGGGGTGCAAGTGCTTCCTTCGAATGATGCTAGTATGTGGTTATACGACCTGCAGCGGGGTTGCCGAACCTCGTGCTACCTCCGGTGTTTAGTCTGGTAAGGAACGTGCCTACTGATCTTCGTATCGGCTGTTACCAATTTACAATCCCAGCCACTGCAATAGTCGGCTTCTCTGTTTGGCATGCCCTCTTGAGCACGTACACTCTTAGGGTTTGTGAGGACTGAAGCCAGGGAACACCTCGTCTGGCTTCCTTTGCACGCTCTAATCATGACTGATCGTGAGCATCTTTTCATTTGAATGTGCTGTTTTCTAAAACGCGGGTGAGTACCACTGAGGTCTTGAAAGGATTCTGCCTGAGAGTAGGGCCTGATTTGAATTCGTTTCAGGTTACCTAGCCCAGGATATTTCGTGAGGGCAGGGTTGTGTTAGCAAAGCCGCAGGCCCCAGGCTTTGTGAATGATAGGATCCCTTCGGCACAGCTTGTAAGGTTGTTCCGGCAGTGCGCCACAAGGCGGCAGCACTACTCCGTGTCGTCTCTTGTAACTTGGGGAAAGAAAGCCTTAGCGGGGTTCCCGGTGTTGGATTGGAAATGGGGAGTCGAACGTGGCTAAACACACACCCCAGGGCTTGTGTATCCTCGCCTCCTCCCCGTTAAGCTGCACTTTCCCACCTCAGGCATATCGCGAGACTTGCAAGTGGGCTACTCGGAGGGTGCCGTGGTTCGCAGACGGGGCGACTCTAAGGAAGTGGGCCGGAGGTGGGGACCTGCCTAGCAGGAGCCGTGGAGATCCGGTTTCTTCACAGCTCTTCCCGCTCAGCTGCTCTACCATCATGTTGGTACACCAGGCTTTGCTTACCTGTAGGAGGGCCACGTTGGATCGGGACATTGTGGTACCACGCAGGGGAGAATGGGCAGTAGAGGTCCGAGGGGCCGCTGGTCAGGTGGCACGTCCTCCTCCCTTGCTCCCTCAGCAGCAGCATACTCCAGCCGTGGGACCCAGGCCTGCTGAGGCTCCAGGGGTGTGACACCAGCCGACGTCACAGAGGCCTGAGGTGACAGACTAGGCGTTTCTTAACCCCTTCCTTGGCTTGTCGTTGAACAGTCCTTTTCCCTCTCAGCAGAGTTTATATACAGTGTTGCATGTGTTTGAGTTCTGCAGCCGCTTGGTGCAATTAAAAACGTAGCTGTACCCGTAGGGTTTCGGAGTCTTTGCCCTGTTAGTTGATTGAGGAATGTTTTGTAGCGTTCCCTGTGCTTCCGGGTGGGTCGCCCTTGAGGAGCACTTTTTGATACGTTAAGTGTGTTTTTGTGAATCGCAACCTCCCACTTCAGCCTTCCCCGGTCTCCAGTTTCCCCCTCTGGGAACTCCACGCTTCTTTCTTCCCTCTGTGAACGTGTGTTTCCTTTGTATGCTGCTTCCTTTGTATCCCTATTTAGACTGCACATATAAGAGATATCCTGCGACATGTGTCTTGCTGCCTCTAATTTACCAGAATTAGTGAGCTCATCTACTGCTCCACCCATGCTGCTGCAAATAGTATGAGTTCCTTTGGTTCTGTGGACGAGTGGTAGTCGAGGGAGTGTAGGTAGAAGAACACCTTTCTCCATTCACCCCTCGCTGGACATTTCGTTCGTTTGCGTGTCTTGGCTGTGGTAAAGGGTACCACAACGACCGCTGGGGTGCAAGTGCTTCCTTCGAATGATACTAGTGTCTGGTTATACGACCTGCAGTGGGGTTGCCGAATCTCGTGGTACCTCCGGTGTTTAGTCTGGTAAGGAACTTGCCTACTGATCTTCGTACCGGCTGTTACCAATTTACAATCCCAGCCACTGCAATAGTCGGCTTCCCTGTTTGGCATGCCCTCTTGAGTACGTACTCTTTTAGGGTTTGTGAGGACTGCAGCCAGGAAACACGTCGTCTGGCTTCCTTTGCACGCTCTAATCATGACTGATCGTGAGCATCTTTTCATTTGAATGTGCTGTTTTCTAAAACGCGGGTGAGTACCACTGAGGTCTTGAAAGGATTCTGCCTGAGAGTAGGGCCTGATTTGAATTCGTTTCAGGTTACCTAGCCCAGGATATTTCTTGAGGGCAGGGTTGTGTTTGCAAAGCCGCAGGCCATAGGCATTGTGAATAATAGGAGCCTTTCGGCACAGTTTGTAAGGTTGTTACTGAAGTGCCACAAGGCGGCAGCACTGCTCCGTGTCGTCTCTGGTAACTTGGGGAAAGAAAGCCTTAGCGGGGTTCCCGGTGTTGGATTGGAAATGGGGAGTCGAACGTGGCTAAACACACACCCCAGGGCTTGTGTATCCTCGCCTCCTCCCCGTTAAGCTGCACTGCCCCACCTCAGGCATATCGCGAGACTTGCAAGTGGGCTACTCGGAGGGTGCCGTGGTTCGCAGATGGGGCGACTCTAAGGAAGTGGGCCCGAGGTGGGGACCTGCCTAGCGGGAGCCGTGGAGATCCGGTTTCTCCACAGCTCTTCCCGCTCAGCTGCTCCACCATCATGTGGGTACACCAGGCTTTGCTTACCTGTAGGAGGGCCACGTTGGATCGGGACATTGTGGTACCACGCAGGGGTGAATGGGCAGTAGAGGTCCGAGGGGCCGCTGGTCAGGTGGCACGTCCTCCTCCCTTGTTCCCTCAGCAGTAGCATACTCCAGCCGTGGGCCCCAAGCCTGCTGAGGCTCCAGGGGTGTGACACCAGCCGACGTCACAGAGGCCTGAGGTGACAGAATAGGCGTTTCTTAACCCCTTCCTTGGCTTGTCGTTGAACAGTCCTTTTCCCTCTCAGCAGAGCTTATATACAGTGTTGCGTGTGTTTGAGTTCTGCAGCCGCTTGGTGCAGTTATAAACGTAGCTGTACCCGTAGGGTTTCGGATTCTTTGCCCTGTTAGTTGATTGAGGAATGTTTTGCAGCGTTCCCTGTGCTTCCGGGTGGGTCGCCCTTGAGGAGCACTTTTTGATACGTTAAGTGTGTTTCTGTGAATCCCAACCTGCCACTTCACCCTTCCCCGCTCTCCAGTTTCCCCCTCTGGGAACTCCACGCTTCTTTCTTCCCTCTGTGAACGTGTGTTTCCTTTGTATGCTGCTTCCTTTGTATCCCTGTTTAGACTGCACATACAAGAGATATCCTGCGACATGTGTCTTGCTGCCTCTAATTTACCAGAATTAGTGAGCTCATCTACTGCTCCACCCATGCTGCTGCAAATAGTATGAGTTCCTTTGGTTCTGTGGACGAGTGGTAGTCGAGGGAGTGTAGGTAGAAGAACACCTTTCTCCATTCACCCCTCGCTGGACATTTCGTTCGTTTGCGTGTCTTGGCTGTGGTAAAGGGTACCACAACGACCGCTGGGGTGCAAGTGCTTCCTTCGAATGATGCTAGTATGTGGTTATACGACCTGCAGCGGGGTTGCCGAACCTCGTGCTACCTCCGGTGTTTAGTCTGGTAAGGAACGTGCCTACTGATCTTCGTATCGGCTGTTACCAATTTACAATCCCAGCCACTGCAATAGTCGGCTTCTCTGTTTGGCATGCCCTCTTGAGCACGTACACTCTTAGGGTTTGTGAGGACTGAAGCCAGGGAACACCTCGTCTGGCTTCCTTTGCACGCTCTAATCATGACTGATCGTGAGCATCTTTTCATTTGAATGTGCTGTTTTCTAAAACGCGGGTGAGTACCACTGAGGTCTTGAAAGGATTCTGCCTGAGAGTAGGGCCTGATTTGAATTCGTTTCAGGTTACCTAGCCCAGGATATTTCGTGAGGGCAGGGTTGTGTTAGCAAAGCCGCAGGCCCCAGGCTTTGTGAATGATAGGATCCCTTCGGCACAGCTTGTAAGGTTGTTCCGGCAGTGCGCCACAAGGCGGCAGCACTACTCCGTGTCGTCTCTTGTAACTTGGGGAAAGAAAGCCTTAGCGGGGTTCCCGGTGTTGGATTGGAAATGGGGAGTCGAACGTGGCTAAACACACACCCCAGGGCTTGTGTATCCTCGCCTCCTCCCCGTTAAGCTGCACTTTCCCACCTCAGGCATATCGCGAGACTTGCAAGTGGGCTACTCGGAGGGTGCCGTGGTTCGCAGACGGGGCGACTCTAAGGAAGTGGGCCGGAGGTGGGGACCTGCCTAGCAGGAGCCGTGGAGATCCGGTTTCTTCACAGCTCTTCCCGCTCAGCTGCTCTACCATCATGTTGGTACACCAGGCTTTGCTTACCTGTAGGAGGGCCACGTTGGATCGGGACATTGTGGTACCACGCAGGGGAGAATGGGCAGTAGAGGTCCGAGGGGCCGCTGGTCAGGTGGCACGTCCTCCTCCCTTGCTCCCTCAGCAGCAGCATACTCCAGCCGTGGGACCCAGGCCTGCTGAGGCTCCAGGGGTGTGACACCAGCCGACGTCACAGAGGCCTGAGGTGACAGACTAGGCGTTTCTTAACCCCTTCCTTGGCTTGTCGTTGAACAGTCCTTTTCCCTCTCAGCAGAGTTTATATACAGTGTTGCATGTGTTTGAGTTCTGCAGCCGCTTGGTGCAATTAAAAACGTAGCTGTACCCGTAGGGTTTCGGAGTCTTTGCCCTGTTAGTTGATTGAGGAATGTTTTGTAGCGTTCCCTGTGCTTCCGGGTGGGTCGCCCTTGAGGAGCACTTTTTGATACGTTAAGTGTGTTTTTGTGAATCGCAACCTCCCACTTCAGCCTTCCCCGGTCTCCAGTTTCCCCCTCTGGGAACTCCACGCTTCTTTCTTCCCTCTGTGAACGTGTGTTTCCTTTGTATGCTGCTTCCTTTGTATCCCTATTTAGACTGCACATATAAGAGATATCCTGCGACATGTGTCTTGCTGCCTCTAATTTACCAGAATTAGTGAGCTCATCTACTGCTCCACCCATGCTGCTGCAAATAGTATGAGTTCCTTTGGTTCTGTGGACGAGTGGTAGTCGAGGGAGTGTAGGTAGAAGAACACCTTTCTCCATTCACCCCTCGCTGGACATTTCGTTCGTTTGCGTGTCTTGGCTGTGGTAAAGGGTACCACAACGACCGCTGGGGTGCAAGTGCTTCCTTCGAATGATACTAGTGTCTGGTTATACGACCTGCAGTGGGGTTGCCGAATCTCGTGGTACCTCCGGTGTTTAGTCTGGTAAGGAACTTGCCTACTGATCTTCGTACCGGCTGTTACCAATTTACAATCCCAGCCACTGCAATAGTCGGCTTCCCTGTTTGGCATGCCCTCTTGAGTACGTACTCTTTTAGGGTTTGTGAGGACTGCAGCCAGGAAACACGTCGTCTGGCTTCCTTTGCACGCTCTAATCATGACTGATCGTGAGCATCTTTTCATTTGAATGTGCTGTTTTCTAAAACGCGGGTGAGTACCACTGAGGTCTTGAAAGGATTCTGCCTGAGAGTAGGGCCTGATTTGAATTCGTTTCAGGTTACCTAGCCCAGGATATTTCTTGAGGGCAGGGTTGTGTTTGCAAAGCCGCAGGCCATAGGCATTGTGAATAATAGGAGCCTTTCGGCACAGTTTGTAAGGTTGTTACTGAAGTGCCACAAGGCGGCAGCACTGCTCCGTGTCGTCTCTGGTAACTTGGGGAAAGAAAGCCTTAGCGGGGTTCCCGGTGTTGGATTGGAAATGGGGAGTCGAACGTGGCTAAACACACACCCCAGGGCTTGTGTATCCTCGCCTCCTCCCCGTTAAGCTGCACTGCCCCACCTCAGGCATATCGCGAGACTTGCAAGTGGGCTACTCGGAGGGTGCCGTGGTTCGCAGATGGGGCGACTCTAAGGAAGTGGGCCCGAGGTGGGGACCTGCCTAGCGGGAGCCGTGGAGATCCGGTTTCTCCACAGCTCTTCCCGCTCAGCTGCTCCACCATCATGTGGGTACACCAGGCTTTGCTTACCTGTAGGAGGGCCACGTTGGATCGGGACATTGTGGTACCACGCAGGGGTGAATGGGCAGTAGAGGTCCGAGGGGCCGCTGGTCAGGTGGCACGTCCTCCTCCCTTGTTCCCTCAGCAGTAGCATACTCCAGCCGTGGGCCCCAAGCCTGCTGAGGCTCCAGGGGTGTGACACCAGCCGACGTCACAGAGGCCTGAGGTGACAGAATAGGCGTTTCTTAACCCCTTCCTTGGCTTGTCGTTGAACAGTCCTTTTCCCTCTCAGCAGAGCTTATATACAGTGTTGCGTGTGTTTGAGTTCTGCAGCCGCTTGGTGCAGTTATAAACGTAGCTGTACCCGTAGGGTTTCGGATTCTTTGCCCTGTTAGTTGATTGAGGAATGTTTTGCAGCGTTCCCTGTGCTTCCGGGTGGGTCGCCCTTGAGGAGCACTTTTTGATACGTTAAGTGTGTTTCTGTGAATCCCAACCTGCCACTTCACCCTTCCCCGCTCTCCAGTTTCCCCCTCTGGGAACTCCACGCTTCTTTCTTCCCTCTGTGAACGTGTGTTTCCTTTGTATGCTGCTTCCTTTGTATCCCTGTTTAGACTGCACATACAAGAGATATCCTGCGACATGTGTCTTGCTGCCTCTAATTTACCAGAATTAGTGAGCTCATCTACTGCTCCACCCATGCTGCTGCAAATAGTATGAGTTCCTTTGGTTCTGTGGACGAGTGGTAGTCGAGGGAGTGTAGGTAGAAGAACACCTTTCTCCATTCACCCCTCGCTGGACATTTCGTTCGTTTGCGTGTCTTGGCTGTGGTAAAGGGTACCACAACGACCGCTGGGGTGCAAGTGCTTCCTTCGAATGATGCTAGTATGTGGTTATACGACCTGCAGCGGGGTTGCCGAACCTCGTGCTACCTCCGGTGTTTAGTCTGGTAAGGAACGTGCCTACTGATCTTCGTATCGGCTGTTACCAATTTACAATCCCAGCCACTGCAATAGTCGGCTTCTCTGTTTGGCATGCCCTCTTGAGCACGTACACTCTTAGGGTTTGTGAGGACTGAAGCCAGGGAACACCTCGTCTGGCTTCCTTTGCACGCTCTAATCATGACTGATCGTGAGCATCTTTTCATTTGAATGTGCTGTTTTCTAAAACGCGGGTGAGTACCACTGAGGTCTTGAAAGGATTCTGCCTGAGAGTAGGGCCTGATTTGAATTCGTTTCAGGTTACCTAGCCCAGGATATTTCGTGAGGGCAGGGTTGTGTTAGCAAAGCCGCAGGCCCCAGGCTTTGTGAATGATAGGATCCCTTCGGCACAGCTTGTAAGGTTGTTCCGGCAGTGCGCCACAAGGCGGCAGCACTACTCCGTGTCGTCTCTTGTAACTTGGGGAAAGAAAGCCTTAGCGGGGTTCCCGGTGTTGGATTGGAAATGGGGAGTCGAACGTGGCTAAACACACACCCCAGGGCTTGTGTATCCTCGCCTCCTCCCCGTTAAGCTGCACTTTCCCACCTCAGGCATATCGCGAGACTTGCAAGTGGGCTACTCGGAGGGTGCCGTGGTTCGCAGACGGGGCGACTCTAAGGAAGTGGGCCGGAGGTGGGGACCTGCCTAGCAGGAGCCGTGGAGATCCGGTTTCTTCACAGCTCTTCCCGCTCAGCTGCTCTACCATCATGTTGGTACACCAGGCTTTGCTTACCTGTAGGAGGGCCACGTTGGATCGGGACATTGTGGTACCACGCAGGGGAGAATGGGCAGTAGAGGTCCGAGGGGCCGCTGGTCAGGTGGCACGTCCTCCTCCCTTGCTCCCTCAGCAGCAGCATACTCCAGCCGTGGGACCCAGGCCTGCTGAGGCTCCAGGGGTGTGACACCAGCCGACGTCACAGAGGCCTGAGGTGACAGACTAGGCGTTTCTTAACCCCTTCCTTGGCTTGTCGTTGAACAGTCCTTTTCCCTCTCAGCAGAGTTTATATACAGTGTTGCATGTGTTTGAGTTCTGCAGCCGCTTGGTGCAATTAAAAACGTAGCTGTACCCGTAGGGTTTCGGAGTCTTTGCCCTGTTAGTTGATTGAGGAATGTTTTGTAGCGTTCCCTGTGCTTCCGGGTGGGTCGCCCTTGAGGAGCACTTTTTGATACGTTAAGTGTGTTTTTGTGAATCGCAACCTCCCACTTCAGCCTTCCCCGGTCTCCAGTTTCCCCCTCTGGGAACTCCACGCTTCTTTCTTCCCTCTGTGAACGTGTGTTTCCTTTGTATGCTGCTTCCTTTGTATCCCTATTTAGACTGCACATATAAGAGATATCCTGCGACATGTGTCTTGCTGCCTCTAATTTACCAGAATTAGTGAGCTCATCTACTGCTCCACCCATGCTGCTGCAAATAGTATGAGTTCCTTTGGTTCTGTGGACGAGTGGTAGTCGAGGGAGTGTAGGTAGAAGAACACCTTTCTCCATTCACCCCTCGCTGGACATTTCGTTCGTTTGCGTGTCTTGGCTGTGGTAAAGGGTACCACAACGACCGCTGGGGTGCAAGTGCTTCCTTCGAATGATACTAGTGTCTGGTTATACGACCTGCAGTGGGGTTGCCGAATCTCGTGGTACCTCCGGTGTTTAGTCTGGTAAGGAACTTGCCTACTGATCTTCGTACCGGCTGTTACCAATTTACAATCCCAGCCACTGCAATAGTCGGCTTCCCTGTTTGGCATGCCCTCTTGAGTACGTACTCTTTTAGGGTTTGTGAGGACTGCAGCCAGGAAACACGTCGTCTGGCTTCCTTTGCACGCTCTAATCATGACTGATCGTGAGCATCTTTTCATTTGAATGTGCTGTTTTCTAAAACGCGGGTGAGTACCACTGAGGTCTTGAAAGGATTCTGCCTGAGAGTAGGGCCTGATTTGAATTCGTTTCAGGTTACCTAGCCCAGGATATTTCTTGAGGGCAGGGTTGTGTTTGCAAAGCCGCAGGCCATAGGCATTGTGAATAATAGGAGCCTTTCGGCACAGTTTGTAAGGTTGTTACTGAAGTGCCACAAGGCGGCAGCACTGCTCCGTGTCGTCTCTGGTAACTTGGGGAAAGAAAGCCTTAGCGGGGTTCCCGGTGTTGGATTGGAAATGGGGAGTCGAACGTGGCTAAACACACACCCCAGGGCTTGTGTATCCTCGCCTCCTCCCCGTTAAGCTGCACTGCCCCACCTCAGGCATATCGCGAGACTTGCAAGTGGGCTACTCGGAGGGTGCCGTGGTTCGCAGATGGGGCGACTCTAAGGAAGTGGGCCCGAGGTGGGGACCTGCCTAGCGGGAGCCGTGGAGATCCGGTTTCTTCACAGCTCTTCCCGCTCAGCTGCTCCACCATCATGTGGGTACACCAGGCTTTGCTTACCTGTAGGAGGGCCACGTTGGATCGGGACATTGTGGTACCACGCAGGGGTGAATGGGCAGTAGAGGTCCGAGGGGCCGCTGGTCAGGTGGCACGTCCTCCTCCCTTGTTCCCTCAGCAGTAGCATACTCCAGCCGTGGGCCCCAAGCCTGCTGAGGCTCCAGGGGTGTGACACCAGCCGACGTCACAGAGGCCTGAGGTGACAGAATAGGCGTTTCTTAACCCCTTCCTTGGCTTGTCGTTGAACAGTCCTTTTCCCTCTCAGCAGAGCTTATATACAGTGTTGCGTGTGTTTGAGTTCTGCAGCCGCTTGGTGCAGTTATAAACGTAGCTGTACCCGTAGGGTTTCGGATTCTTTGCCCTGTTAGTTGATTGAGGAATGTTTTGCAGCGTTCCCTGTGCTTCCGGGTGGGTCGCCCTTGAGGAGCACTTTTTGATACGTTAAGTGTGTTTCTGTGAATCCCAACCTGCCACTTCACCCTTCCCCGCTCTCCAGTTTCCCCCTCTGGGAACTCCACGCTTCTTTCTTCCCTCTGTGAACGTGTGTTTCCTTTGTATGCTGCTTCCTTTGTATCCCTGTTTAGACTGCACATACAAGAGATATCCTGCGACATGTGTCTTGCTGCCTCTAATTTACCAGAATTAGTGAGCTCATCTACTGCTCCACCCATGCTGCTGCAAATAGTATGAGTTCCTTTGGTTCTGTGGACGAGTGGTAGTCGAGGGAGTGTAGGTAGAAGAACACCTTTCTCCATTCACCCCTCGCTGGACATTTCGTTCGTTTGCGTGTCTTGGCTGTGGTAAAGGGTACCACAACGACCGCTGGGGTGCAAGTGCTTCCTTCGAATGATGCTAGTCTCTGGTTATACGACCTGCAGCGGGGTTGCCGAACCTCGTGCTACCTCCGGTGTTTAGTCTGGTAAGGAACGTGCCTACTGATCTTCGTATCGGCTGTTACCAATTTACAATCCCAGCCACTGCAATAGTCGGCTTCTGTGTTTGGCATGCCCTCTTGAGCACGTACACTCTTAGGGTTTGTGAGGACTGAAGCCAGGGAACACCTCGTCTGGCTTCCTTTGCACGCTCTAATCATGACTGATCCTGAGCATCTTTTCATTTGAATGTGCTGTTTTCTAAAACGCGGGTGAGTACCACTGAGGTCTTGAAAGGATTCTGCCTGAGAGTAGGGCCTGATTTGAATTCGTTTCAGGTTACCTAGCCCAGGATATTTCTTGAGGGCAGGGTTGTGTTTGCAAAGCCGCAGGCCATAGGCATTGTGAATGATAGGAGCCCTTCGGCACAGTTTGTAAGGTTGTTACGGCAGTGCCACAAGGCGGCAGCACTGCTCCGTGTCGTCTCTGGTAACTTGGGGAAAGAAAGCCTTAGCGGGGTTCCCGGTGTTGGATTGGAAATGGGGAGTCGAACGTGGCTAAACACACACCCCAGGGCTTGTGTATCCTCGCCTCCTCCCCGTTAAGCTGCACTGCCCCACCTCAGGCATATCGCGAGACTTGCAAGTGGGCTACTCGGAGCGTGCCGTGGTTCGCAGACCGGGCGACTCTAAGGAAGTGGGCCGGAGGTGGGGACCTGCCTAGGAGGAGCCGTGGAGATCCGGTTTCTTCACAGCTCTTCCCGCTCAGCTGCTCCACCATCATGTGTGTACAGCAGGCTTTGCTTACCTGTAGGAGGGCCACGTTGGATCGGGACATTGTGGTACCACGCAGGGGAGAATGGGCAGTAGAGGTCCGAGGGGCCGCTGGTCAGGTGGCACGTCCTCCTCCCTTGCTCCCTCAGCAGCAGCATACTCCAGCCGTGGGACCCAGGCCTGCTGAGGCTCCAGGGGTGTGACACCAGCCGACGTCACAGAGGCCTGAGGTGACAGACTAGGCGTTTCTTAACCCCTTCCTTGGCTTGTCGTTGAACAGTCCTTTTCCCTCTCAGCAGAGTTTATATACAGTGTTGCGTGTGTTTGAGTTCTGCAGCCGCTTGGTGCAATTAAAAACGTAGCTGTACCCGTAGGGTTTCGGAGTCTTTGCCCTGTTGATTGAGGAATGTTTTGTAGCGTTCCCTGTGCTTCCGGGTGGGTCGCCCTTGAGGAGCACTTTTTGATACGTTAAGTGTGTTTCTGTGAATCCCAACCTCCCACTTCAGCCTTCCCCGGTCTCCAGTTTCCCCCTCTGGTAATTCCACGCTTCTTTCTTCCCTCTGTGAACGTGTGTTTCCTTTGTATGCTGCTTCCTTTGTATCCCTGTTTAGACTGCACATATAAGAGATATCCTGCGACATGTGTCTTGCTGCCTCTAATTTACCAGAATTAGTGAGCTCATCTACTGCTCCACCCATGCTGCTGCAAATAGTATGAGTTCTCTTGGTTCTGTGGACGAGTGGTAGTCGAGGGAGTGTAGGTAGAAGAACACCTTTCTCCATTCACCCCTCGCTGGACATTTCGTTCGTTTGCGTGTCTTGGCTGTGGTAAAGGGTACCACAAGGACCGCTGGGGTGCAAGTGCTTCCATCGAATGATGCTAGTCTCTGGTTATACGACCTGCAGCGGGGTTGCCGAACTTTGTGCTACCTCCGGTGTTTAGTCTGGTAAGGAACGTGCCTACTGATCTTCGTATCGGGTGTTACCAATTTACAATTCCAGCCACTGCAATAGTCGGCTTCTGTGTTTGGCATGCCCTCTTGAGCACGTACACTCTTACGGTTTGTGAGGACTGAAGCCAGGGAACACGTCGTCTGGCTTCCTTTGCACGCTCTAATCATGACTGATCGTGAGCATCTTTTCATTTGAATGTGCTGTTTTCTAAAACGCGGGTGAGTACCACTGAGGTCTTGAAAGGATTCTGCCTGAGAGTAGGGCCTGATTTGAATTCGTTTCAGGTTACCTAGCCCAGGATATTTCTTGAGGGCAGGGTTGTGTTTGCAAAGCCGCAGGCCCCAGGCGTTGTGAATGATAGGAGCCCTTCGGCATAGTTTGTAAGGTTGTTACGGCAGTGTGCCACAAGGCGGCAGCACTGCTCCGTGTCGTCTCTGGTAACTTGGGGAAAGAAAGCCTTAGCGGGGTTCCCGGTGTTGGATTGGAAATGGGGAGTCGAACGTGGCTAAACACACACCCCAGGGCTTGTGTATCCTCGCCTCCTCCCCGTTAAGCTGCACTGCCCCACCCCAGGCATATCGCGAGACTTGCAAGTGGGCTACTCGGAGGGTGCCGTGGTTCGCAGACGGGGCGACTCTAAGGAAGTGGGCCGGTGGTGGGAACCTGCCTAGCAGGAGCCGTGGAGATCCGGTTTCTTCACAGCTCTTCCCGCTCAGCTGCTCCACCATCATGTGGGTACACCAGGCTTTGCTTACCTGTAGGAGGGCCACGTTGGATCGGGACATTGTGGTACCACGTAGGGGAGAATGGGCAGTAGAGGTCCGAGGGGCCGCTGGTCAGGTGGCACGTCCTCCTCCCTTGCTCCCTCAGCAGCAGCATACTCCAGCCGTGGGACCCAGGCCTGCTGAGGCTCCAGGGGTGTGACACCAGCCGACGTCACGGAGGGCTGAGGTGACAGACTAGGCGTTTCTTAACCCCTTCCTTGGCTTGTCGTTGAACAGTCCTTTTCCCTCTCAGCAGAGCTTATATACAGTGTTGCGTGTGTTTGAGTTCTGCAGCCGCTTGGTGCAGTTATAAACGTAGCTGTACCCGTAGGGTTTCGGATTCTTTGCCCTGTTAGTTGATTGAGGAATGTTTTGCAGCGTTCCCTGTGCTTCCGGGTGGGTCGCCCTTGAGGAGCACTTTTTGATACGTTAAGTGTGTTTCTGTGAATCCCAACCTCCCACTTCACCCTTCCCCGGTCTCCAGTTTCCCCCTCTGGGAACTCCACGCTTCTTTCTTCCCTCTGTGAACGTGTGTTTCCTTTGTATGCTGCTTCCTTTGTATCCCTGTTTAGACTGCACATACAAGAGATATCCTGCGACATGTGTCTTGCTGCCTCTAATTTACCAGAATTAGTGAGCTCATCTACTGCTCCACCCATGCTGCTGCAAATAGTATGAGTTCCTTTGGTTCTGTGGACGAGTGGTAGTCGAGGGAGTGTAGGTAGAAGAACACCTTTCTCCATTCACCCCTCGCTGGACATTTCGTTCGTTTGCGTGTCTTGGCTGTGGTAAAGGGTACCACAACGACCGCTCGGGTGCAAGTGCTTCCTTCGAATGATGCTAGTTTCTGGTTATACGACCTGCAGCGGGGTTGCCGAACCTCGTGCTACCTCCGGTGTTTAGTCTGGTAAGGAACGTGCCTACTGATCTTCGTATCGGCTGTTACCAATTTACAATCCCAGCCACTGCAATAGTCGGCTTCTGTGTTTGGCATGCCCTCTTGAGCACGTACACTCTTAGGGTTTGTGAGGACTGAAGCCAGGGAACACCTCGTCTGGCTTCCTTTGCACGCTCTAATCATGACTGATCGTGAGCATCTTTTCATTTGAATGTGCTGTTTTCTAAAACGCGGGTGAGTACCACTGAGGTCTTGAAAGGATTCTGCCTGAGAGTAGGGCCTGATTTGAATTCGTTTCAGGTTACCTAGCCCAGGATATTTCTTGAGGGCAGGGTTATGTTTGCAAAGCCGCAGGCCCCAGGCTTTGTGAATGATAGGATCCCTTCGGCACAGCTTGTAAGGTTGTTCCGGCAGTGCGCCACAAGGCGGCAGCACTACTCCGTGTCGTCTCTTGTAACTAGGGGAAAGAAAGCCTTAGCGGGGTTCCCGGTGTTGGATTGGAAATGGGGAGTCGAACGTGGCTAAACACACACCCCAGGGCTTGTGTATCCTCGCCTCCTCCCCGTTAAGCTGCACTGCCCCACCCCAGGCATATCGCGAGACTTGCAAGTGGGCTACTCGGAGGGTGCCGTGGTTCGCAGGTGTGGCGACTCCAAGGAAGTGTGCCGGAGGTGGGAACCTGCCTAGCAGGAGCCGTGGAGATCCGGTTTCTTCACAGCTCTTCCCGCTCAGCTGCTCCACCATCATGTGGGTACACCAGGCTTTGCTTACCTGTAGGAGGGACACGTTGGATCGGGACATTGTGGTACCACGCAGGGGAGAATGGGCAGTAGAGGTCCGAGGGGCCGCTGGTCAGTTGGCACGTCCTCCTCCCTTGCTCCCTCAGCAGCAGCATACTCCAGCCGTGGGACCCAGGCCTGCTGAGGCTCCAGGGGTGTGACACCAGCCGACGTCACAGAGGCCTGAGGTGACAGACTAGGCGTTTCTTAACCTCTTCCTTGGCTTGTCGTTGAACAGTCCTTTTCCCTCTCAGCAGAGCTTATATACAGTGTTGTGTGTGTTTGAGTTCTGCAGCCGCTTGGTGCAGTTATAAACGTAGCTGTACCCGTAGGGTTTCGGATTCTTTGCCCTGTTAGTTGATTGAGGAATGTTTTGCAGCGTTCCCTGTGCTTCCGGGTGGGTCGCCCTTGAGGAGCACTTTCTGATACGTTAAGTGTGTTTCTGTGAATCCCAACCTCCCACTTCAGCCTTCCTCGGTCTCCAATTTCCCCCTCTGGGAACTCCACGCTTCTTTCTTCCCTCTGTGAACCTGTTTCCTTTGTATGCTGCTTCCTTTGTATCCCTATTTAGACTGCACATATAAGAGATAGTCTGCGACATGTGTCTTGCTGCCTCTAATTTCCTAGAATCAGTGAGCTCATCTACTGCTCCACCCATGCTGCTGCAAATAGTTTGAGTTCCTTTGGTTCTGTGGACGAGTGGTAGTCGAGGGAGTGTAGGTAGAAGAACACCTTTCTCCATTCACCCCTCGCTGGACATTTCGTTCGTTTGCGTGTCTTGGCTGTGGTAAAGGGTACCACAACGACCGCTGGGGTGCAAGTGCTTCCTTCGAATGATGCTAGTCTCTGGTTATACGACCTGCAGCGGGGTTGCCGAACCTCGTGCTACCTCCGGTGTTTAGTCTGGTAAGGAACGTGCCTACTGATCTTCGTATCGGCTGTTACCAATTTACAATCCCAGCCACTGCAATAGTCGGCTTCTCTGTTTGGCATGCCCTCTTGAGCACGTACACTCTTAGGGTTTGTGAGGACTGACGCCAGGGAACACCTCGTCTGGCTTCCGTTGCACGCTCTAATCATGACTGATCCTGAGCATCTTTTCATTTGAATGTGCTGTTTTCTAAAACGCGGGTGAGTACCACTGAGGTCTTGAAAGGATTCTGCCTGAGAGTAGGGCCTGATTTGAATTCGTTTCAGGTTACCTAGCCCAGGATATTTCTTGAGGGCAGGGTTGTGTTTGCAAAGCCGCAGGCCCCAGGCTTTGTGAATGATAGGATCCCTTCTGCACAGTTTGTAAGGTTGTTACGGCAGTGCGCAACAAGGCGGCAGCACTGCTCCGTGTCGTCTCTGGTAACTTGGGGAAAGAAAGCCTTAGCGGGGTTCCCGGTGTTGGATTGGAAATGGGGAGTCGAACGTGGCTAAACACACACCCCAGGGCTTGTGTATCCTCGCCTCCTCCCCGTTAAGCTGCACTGCCCCACCCCAGGCATATCGCGAGACTTGCAAGTGGGCTACTCGGAGGGTGCCGTGGTTTGCAGGTGGGGCGACTCCAAGGAAGTGTGCCGGAGGTGGGAACCTGCCTAGCAGGAGCCGTGGAGATCCGCTTTCTTCACAGCTCTTCCCGCTCAGCTGCTCCACCATCATGTGGGTACACCAGGCTTTGCTTACCTGTAGGAGGGCCACGTTGGATCGGGACATTGTGGTACCACGCAGGGGAGAATGGGCAGTAGAGGTCCGAGGGCCCGCTGGTCAGGTGGCACGTCCTCCTCCCTTGCTCCCTCAGCAGCAGCATACTCCAGCCGTGGGACGCGGGCCTGCTGAGGCTCCAGGGGTGTGACACCAGCCGACGTCACAGAGGCCTGTGGTGACAGACTAGGCGTTTCTTAACCCCTTCCTTGGCTTGTCGTTGAACAGTCCTTTTCCCTCTCAGCAGAGTTTATATACAGTGTTGCGTGTGTTTGAGTTCTGCAGCCGCTTGGTGCAATTAAAAACGTAGCTGTACCCGTAGGGTTTCGGATTCTTTGCCCTGTTAGTTGATTGAGGAATGTTTTGTAGCGTTCCCTGTGCTTTTGGGTGGGTCGCCCTTGAGGAGCACTTTTTGATACGTTAAGTGTGTTTCTGTGAATCCCAACCTCCCACTTCAGCCTTCCCCGGTCTCCAGTTTCCCCCTCTGGGAACTCCACGCTTCTTTCTTTCCTCTGTGAACGTGTGTTTCCTTTGTATGCTGCTTCCTTTCTATCCCTATTTAGACTGCACATATAAGAGATAGTCTGCGACATGTGTCTTGCTGCCTCTAATTTAGCAGAATTAGTGAGCTCATCTACTGATCCACCCATGCTGCTGCAAATAGTTTGAGTTCCTTTGGTTCTGTGGACGAGTGGTAGTCGAGGGAGTGTAGGTAGAAGAACACCTTTCTCCATTCACCCCTCGCTGGACATTTCGTTCGTTTGCGTGTCTTGGCTGTGGTAAAGGGTACCACAACGACCGCTGGGGTGCAAGTGCTTCCTTCGAATGATGCTAGTCTTTGGTTATACGACCTGCAGCGGGGTTGCCGAACCTCGTGCTACCTCCGGTGTTTAGTCTGGTAAGGAACGTGCCTACTGATCTTCGTATCGGCTGTTACCAATTTACAATCCCAGCCACTGCAATAGTCGGCTTCTGTGTTTGGCATGCCCTCTTGAGCACGTACACTCTTAGGGTTTGTGAGGACTGACGCCAGGGAACACCTCGTCTGGCTTCCTTTGCACGCTCTAATCATGACTGATCCTGAGCATCTTTTCATTTGAATGTGCTGTTTTCTAAAACGCGGGTGAGTACCACTGAGGTCTTGAAAGGATTCTGCCTGAGAGTAGGGCCTGATTTGAATTCGTTTCAGGTTACCTAGCCCAGGATATTTCTTGAGGGCAGGGTTGTGTTTGCAAAGCCGCAGGCCCCAGGCTTTGTGAATGATAGGATCCCTTCGGCACAGCTTGTAAGGTTGTTCCGGCAGTGCGCCACAAGGCGGCAGCACTACTCCGTGTCGTCTCTTGTAACTAGGGGAAAGAAAGCCTTAGCGGGGTTCCCGGTGTTGGATTGGAAATGGGGAGTCGAACGTGGCTAAACACACACCCCAGGGCTTGTGTATCCTCGCCTCCTCCCCGTTAAGCTGCACTGCCCCACCCCAGGCATATCGCGAGACTTGCAATTGGGCTACTCGGAGGGTGCCGTGGTTCGCAGACGGGGCGACTCTAAGGACGTGGGCCGGAGGTGGGGACCTGCCTAGCAGGAGCCGTGGAGATCCGGTTTCTTCACAGCTCTTCCCGCTCAGCTGCTCTACCATCATGTGGGTACACCAGGCTTTGCTTACCTGTAGGAGGGCCACGTTGGATCGGGACATTGTGGTACCACGCAGGGGAGAATGGGCAGTAGAGGTCCGAGGGCCCGCTGGTCAGGTGGCACGTCCTCCTCCCTTGCTCCCTCAGCAGCAGCATACTCCAGCCGTGGGACCCAGGCCTGCTGAGGCTCCAGGGGTGTGACACCAGCCGACGTCACAGAGGCCTGAGGTGACAGACTAGGCGTTTCTTAACCTCTTCCTTGCCTTGTCGTTGAACAGTCCTTTTCCCTCTCAGCAGAGCTTATATACAGTGTTGCGTGTGTTTGAGTTCTGCAGCCGCTTGGTGCACTTATAAACGTAGCTGTACCCGTAGGGTTTCGGATTCTTTGCCCTGTTAGTTGATTGAGGAATGTTTTGCAGCGTTCCCTGTGCTTCCGCGTGGGTCGCCCTTCAGGAGCACTTTTTGATACTTTAAGTGTGTTTCTGTGAATCCCAACCTCCCACTTCACCCTTCCCCGGTCTCCAGTTTCCCCCTCTGGGAACTCCACGCTTCTTTCTTCCCTCTGTGAACGTGTGTTTCCTTTGTATGCTGCTTCCTTTGTATCCCTGTTTAGACTGCACATACAAGAGATATCCTGCGACATGTGTCTTGCTGCCTCTAATTTACCAGAATTAGTGAGCTCATCTACTGCTCCACCCATGCTGCTGCAAATAGTATGAGTTCCTTTGGTTCTGTGGACGAGTGGTAGTCGAGGGAGTGTAGGTAGAAGAACACCTTTCTCCATTCACCCCTCGCTGGACATTTCGTTCGTTTGCGTGTCTTGGCTGTGGTAAAGGGTACCACAACGACCGCTGGGGTGCAAGTGCTTCCTTCGAATGATGCTAGTCTCTGGTTATACGACCTGCAGCGGGGTTGCCGAACCTCGTGCTACCTCCGGTGTTTAGTCTGGTAAGGAACGTGCCTACTGATCTTCGTATCGGCTGTTACCAATTTACAATCCCTGCCACTGCAATAGTCGGCTTCTGTGTTTGGCATGCCCTCTTGAGCACGTACACTCTTAGGGTTTGTGAGGACTGAAGCCAGGGAACACCTCGTCTGGCTTCCTTTGCACGCTCTAATCATGACTGATCCTGAGCATCTTTTCATTTGAATGTGCTGTTTTCTAAAACGCGGGTGAGTACCACTGAGGTCTTGAAAGGATTCTGCCTGAGAGTAGGGCCTGATTTGAATTCGTTTCAGGTTACCTAGCCCAGGATATTTCTTGAGGGCAGGGTTGTGTTTGCAAAGCCGCAGGCCATAGGCATTGTGAATGATAGGAGCCCTTCGGCACAGTTTGTAAGGTTGTTACGGCAGTGTGCCACAAGGCGGCAGCACTGCTCCGTGTCGTCTCTGGTAACTTGGGGAAAGAAAGCCTTAGCGGGGTTCCCGGTGTTGGATTGGAAATGGGGAGTCGAACGTGGCTAAACACACACCCCAGGGCTTGTGTATCCTCGCCTCCTCCCCGTTAAGCTGCACTGCCCCACCCCAGGCATATCGCGAGACTTGCAAGTGGGCTACTCGGAGGGTGCCGTGGTTCGCAGGTGGGGCGACTCCAAGGAAGTGTGCCGGAGGTGGGAACCTGCCTAGCAGGAGCCGTGGAGATCCGGTTTGTTCACAGCTCTTCCCGCTCAGCTGCTCCACCATCATGTGGGTACACCAGGCTTTGCTTACCTGTAGGAGGGCCACGTTGGATCGGGACATTGTGGTACCACGCAGGGGAGAATGGGCAGTAGAGGTCCGAGGGGCCGCTGGTCAGGTGGCACGTCCTCCTCCCTTGCTCCCTCAGCAGCAGCATACTCCAGCCGTGGGACCCAGGCCTGCTGAGGCTCCAGGGCTGTGACACCAGCCGACGTCACAGAGGCCTGAGGTGACAGACTAGGCGTTTCTTAACCCCTTCCTTGGCTTGTCGTTGAACAGTCCTTTTCCCTCTCAGCAGAGCTTATATACAGTGTTGCGTGTGTTTGAGTTCTGCAGCCGCTTGGTGCAGTTATAAACGTAGCTGTACCCGTAGGGTTTCGGATTCTTTGCCCTGTTAGTTGATTGAGGAATGTTTTGCAGCGTTCCCTGTGCTTCCGGGTGGGTCGCCCTTGAGGAGCACTTTGTCATACGTTAAGTGTGTTTCTGTGAATCCCAACCTCCCACTTCAGCCTTCCCCGGTCTCCAGTTTCCCCCTCTGGGAACTCCACGCTTCTTTCTTCCCTCTGTGAACGTGTGTTTCCTTTGTATGCTGCTTCCTTTGTATCCCTGTTTAGACTGCACATATAAGAGATATCCTGCGACATGTGTCTTGCTGCCTCTAATTTACCAGAATTAGTGAGCTCATCTACTGCTCCACCCATGCTGCTGCAAATAGTATGAGTTCTTTTGGTTCTGTGGATGAGTGGTAGTCGAGGGAGTGTAGGTAGAAGAACACCTTTCTCCATTCACCCCTCGCTGGACATTTCGTTCGTTTGCGTGTCTTGGCTGTGGTAAAGGGTACCACAACGACCGCTGGGGTGCAAGTGCTTCCATCGAATGATGCTAGTCTCTGGTTATACGACCTGCAGCGGGGTTGCCGAACTTCGTGCTACCTCCGGTGTTTAGTCTGGTAAGGAACGTGCCTACTGATCTTCGTATCGGCTGTTACCAATTTACAATCCCAGCCACTGCAATAGTCGGCTTCTGTGTTTGGCATGCCCTCTTGAGCACGTACACTCTTACGGTTTGTGAGGACTGAAGCCAGGGAACACGTCGTCTGGCTTCCTTTGCACGCTCTAATCATGACTGATCCTGAGCATCTTTTCATTTGAATGTGCTGTTTTCTAAAACGCGGGAGAGTACCACTGAGGTCTTGAAAGGATTCTGCCTGAGAGTAGAGCCTGATTTGAATTCGTTTCAGGTTACCTAGCCCAGGATATTTCTTGAGGGCAGGGTTGTGTTAGCAAAGCCGCAGGCCCCAGGCTTTGTGAATGATAGGATCCCTTCGGCACAGCTTGTAAGGTTGTTCCGGCAGTGCGCCACAAGGCGGCAGCACTACTCCGTGTCGTCTCTTGTAACTTGGGGAAAGAAAGCCTTAGCGGGGTTCCCGGTGTTGGATTGGAAATGGGGAGTCGAACGTGGCTAAACACACACCCCAGGGCTTGTGTATCCTCGCCTCCTCCCCGTTAAGCTGCACTTTCCCACCCCAGGCATATCGCGAGACTTGCAAGTGGGCTACTCGGAGGGTGCCGTGGTTCGCAGACGGGGCGACTCTAAGGAAGTGGGCCGGAGGTGGGAACCTGCCTAGCAGGAGCCGTGGAGATCCGGTTTCTTCACAGCTCTTCCCGCTCAGCTGCTCTACCATCATGTTGGTACACCAGGCTTTGCTTACCTGTAGGAGGGCCACGTTGGATCGGGACATTGTGGTACCACGCAGGGGAGAATGGGCAGTAGAGGTCCGAGGGGCCGCTGGTCAGGTGGCACGTCCTCCTCCCTTGCTCCCTCAGCAGCAGCATACTCCAGCCGTGTGACCCAGGCCTGCTGAGGCTCCAGGGGTGTGACACCAGCCGACGTCACAGAGGCCTGAGGTGACAGACTAGGCGTTTCTTAACCCCTTCCTTGGCTTGTCGTTGAACAGTCCTTTTCCCTCTCAGCAGAGTTTATATACAGTGTTGCATGTGTTTGAGTTCTGCAGCCGCTTGGTGCAATTAAAAACGTAGCTGTACCCGTAGGGTTTCGGAGTCTTTGCCCTGTTAGTTGATTGAGGAATGTTTTGTAGCGTTCCCTGTGCTTCCGGGTGGGTCGCCCTTGAGGAGCACTTTTTGATACGTTAAGTGTGTTTCTGTGAATCCCAACCTCCCACTTCAGCCTTCCCCGGTCTCCAGTTTCCCCCTCTGGGAACTCCACGCTTCTTTCTTCCCTCTGTGAACGTGTGTTTCCTTTGTATGCTGCTTCCTTTGTATCCCTGTTTAGACTGCACATATAAGAGATATCCTGCGACATGTGTCTTGCTGCCTCTAATTTACCAGAATTAGTGAGCTCATCTACTGCTCCACTCATGCTGCTGCAAATAGTATGAGTTCCTTTGGTTCTGTGGACGAGTGGTAGTCGAGGGAGTGTAGGTAGAAGAACACCTTTCTCCATTCACCCCTCGCTGGACATTTCGTTCGTTTGCGTGTCTTGGCTGTGGTAAAGGGTACCACAACGACCGCTGGGGTGCAAGTGCTTCCTTCCCATGATGCTAGTGTCTGGTTATACGACCTGCAGCGGGGTTGCCGAATCTCGTGGTACCTCCGGTGTTTAGTCTGGTAAGGAACTTGCCTACTGATCTTCGTACCGGCTGTTACCAATTTACAATCCCAGCCACAGCAATAGTCGGCTTCCCTGTTTGGCATGCCCTCTTGAGCACGTACTCTTTTAGGGTTTGTGAGGACTGCAGCCAGGGAACACCTGGTCTGGCTTCCTTTGCACGCTCTAATCATGACTGATCCTGAGCATCTTCATTTGAATGTGCTGTTTTCTAAAACGCGGGTGAGTACCACTGAGGTCTTGAAAGGATTCTGCCTGAGAGTAGGGCCTGATTTGAATTCGTTTCAGGTTACCTAGCCCAGGATATTTCTTGAGGGCAGGGTTGTGTTTGCAAAGCCGCAGGCCATAGGCATTGTGAATGATAGGAGCCCTTCGGCACAGTTTGTAAGGTTGTTACGGCAGTGCCACAAGGCGGCAGCACTGCTCCGTGTCGTCTCTGGTAACTTGGGGAAAGAAAGCCTTAGCGGGGTTCCCGGTGTTGGATTGGAAATGGGGAGTCGAACGTGGCTAAACACACACCCCAGGGCTTGTGTATCCTCGCCTCCTCCCCGTTAAGCTGCACTGCCCCACCTCAGGCATATCGCGAGACTTGCAAGTGGGCTACTCGGAGGGTGCCGTGGTTCGCAGACGGGGCGACTCTAAGGAAGTGGGCCGGAGGTGGGGACCTGCCTAGCAGGAGCCGTGGAGATCCGCTTTCTTCACAGCTCTTCCCGCTCAGCTGCTCCACCATCATGTGGGTACACCAGGCTTTGCTTACCTGTAGGAGGGCCACGTTGGATCGGGACATTGTGGTACCACGCAGGGGAGAATGGGCAGTAGAGGTCCGAGGGGCCGCTGGTCAGGTGGCACGTCCTCCTCCCTTGCTCCCTCAGCAGCAGCATACTCCAGCCGTGGGACCCAGGCCTGCTGAGGCTCCAGGGGTGTGACACCAGCCGACGTCACAGAGGCCTGAGGTGACAGACTAGGCGTTTCTTAACCCCTTCCTTGGCTTGTCGTTGAACAGTCCTTTTCCCTCTCAGCAGAGTTTATATACAGTGTTGCGTGTGTTTGAGTTCTGCAGCCGCTTGGTGCAATTAAAAACGTAGCTGTACCCGTAGGGTTTCGGAGTCTTTGCCCTGTTGATTGAGGAATGTTTTGTAGCGTTCCCTGTGCTTCCGGGTGGGTCGCCCTTGAGGAGCACTTTTTGATACGTTAAGTGTGTTTCTGTGAATCCCAACCTCCCACTTCAGCCTTCCCCGGTCTCCAGTTTCCCCCTCTGGTAATTCCACGCTTCTTTCTTCCCTCTGTGAACGTGTGTTTCCTTTGTATGCTGCTTCCTTTGTATCCCTGTTTAGACTGCACATATAAGAGATATCCTGCGACATGTGTCTTGCTGCCTCTAATTTACCAGAATTAGTGAGCTCATCTACTGCTCCACCCATGCTGCTGCAAATAGTATGAGTTCTCTTGGTTCTGTGGACGAGTGGTAGTCGAGGGAGTGTAGGTAGAAGAACACCTTTCTCCATTCACCCCTCGCTGGACATTTCGTTCGTTTGCGTGTCTTGGCTGTGGTAAAGGGTACCACAAGGACCGCTGGGGTGCAAGTGCTTCCATCGAATGATGCTAGTCTCTGGTTATACGACCTGCAGCGGGGTTGCCGAACTTTGTGCTACCTCCGGTGTTTAGTCTGGTAAGGAACGTGCCTACTGATCTTCGTATCGGGTGTTACCAATTTACAATTCCAGCCACTGCAATAGTCGGCTTCTGTGTTTGGCATGCCCTCTTGAGCACGTACACTCTTACGGTTTGTGAGGACTGAAGCCAGGGAACACGTCGTCTGGCTTCCTTTGCACGCTCTAATCATGACTGATCGTGAGCATCTTTTCATTTGAATGTGCTGTTTTCTAAAACGCGGGTGAGTACCACTGAGGTCTTGAAAGGATTCTGCCTGAGAGTAGGGCCTGATTTGAATTCGTTTCAGGTTACCTAGCCCAGGATATTTCTTGAGGGCAGGGTTGTGTTTGCAAAGCCGCAGGCCCCAGGCGTTGTGAATGATAGGAGCCCTTCGGCATAGTTTGTAAGGTTGTTACGGCAGTGTGCCACAAGGCGGCAGCACTGCTCCGTGTCGTCTCCGGTAACTTGGGGAAAGAAAGCCTTAGCGGGGTTCCCGGTGTTGGATTGGAAATGGGGAGTCGAACGTGGCTAAACACACACCCCAGGGCTTGTGTATCCTCGCCTCCTCCCCGTTAAGCTGCACTGCCCCACCCCAGGCATATCGCGAGACTTGCAAGTGGGCTACTCGGAGGGTGCCGTGGTTCGCAGACGGGGCGACTCTAAGGAAGTGGGCCGGTGGTGGGAACCTGCCTAGCAGGAGCCGTGGAGATCCGGTTTCTTCACAGCTCTTCCCGCTCAGCTGCTCCACCATCATGTGGGTACACCAGGCTTTGCTTACCTGTAGGAGGGCCACGTTGGATCGGGACATTGTGGTACCACGCAGGGGAGAATGGGCAGTAGAGGTCCGAGGGGCCGCTGGTCAGGTGGCACGTCCTCCTCCCTTGCTCCCTCAGCAGCAGCATACTCCAGCCGTGGGACCCAGGCCTGCTGAGGCTCCAGGGGTGTGACACCAGCCGACGTCACGGAGGGCTGATGTGACAGACTAGGCGTTTCTTAACCCCTTCCTTGGCTTGTCGTTGAACAGTCCTTTTCCCTCTCAGCAGAGCTTATATACAGTGTTGCGTGTGTTTGAGTTCTGCAGCCGCTTGGTGCAGTTATAAACGTAGCTGTACCCGTAGGGTTTCGGATTCTTTGCCCTGTTAGTTGATTGAGGAATGTTTTGCAGCGTTCCCTGTGCTTCCGGGTGGGTCGCCCTTGAGGAGCACTTTTTGATACGTTAAGTGTGTTTCTGTGAATCCCAACCTCCCACTTCACCCTTCCCCGGTCTCCAGTTTCCCCCTCTGGGAACTCCACGCTTCTTTCTTCCCTCTGTGAACCTGTGTTTCCTTTGTATGCTGCTTCCTTTGTATCCCTGTTTAGACTGCACATACAAGAGATATCCTGCGACATGTGTCTTGCTGCCTCTAATTTACCAGAATTAGTGAGCTCATCTACTGCTCCACCCATGCTGCTGCAAATAGTATGAGTTCCTTTGGTTCTGTGGACGAGTGGTAGTCGAGGGAGTGTAGGTAGAAGAACACCTTTCTCCATTCACCCCTCGCTGGACATTTCGTTCGTTTGCGTGTCTTGGCTGTGGCAAAGGGTACCACAACGACCGCTGGGGTGCAAGTGCTTCCAGCGAATGATGCTAGTCTCTGGTTATACGACCTGCAGTGGTGCTGCCGAACTTCGTGCTACCTCCGGTGTTTAGTCTGGTAAGGAACGTGCCTACTGATCTTCGTATCGGCTGTTACCAATTTACAATCCCAGCCACTGCAATAGTCGGCTTCTGTGTTTGGCATGCCCTCTTGAGCACGTACACTCTTACGGTTTGTGAGGACTGAAGCCAGGGAACACGTCGTCTGGCTTCCTTTGCACGCTCTAATCATGACTGATCGTGAGCATCTTTTCATTTGAATGTGCTGTTTTCTAAAACGCGGGTGAGTACCACTGAGGTCTTGAAAGGATTCTGCCTGAGAGTAGGGCCTGATTTGAATTCGTTTCAGGTTACCTAGCCCAGGATATTTCTTGAGGGCAGGGTTGTGTTTGCAAAGCCGCAGGCCCCAGGCGTTGTGAATGATAGGAGCCCTTCGGCATAGTTTGTAAGGTTGTTACGGCAGTGTGCCACAAGGCGGCAGCACTGCTCCGTGTCGTCTCTGGGAACTTGGGGAAAGAAAGCCTTAGCGGGGTTCCCGGTGTTGGATTGGAAATGGGGAGTCGAACGTGGCTAAACACACACCCCAGGGCTTGTGTATCCTCGCCTCCTCCCCGTTAAGCTGCACTGCCCCACCCCAGGCATATCGCGAGACTTGCAAGTGGGCTACTCGGAGGGTGCCGTGGTTCGCAGGTGGGGCGACTCCAAGGAAGTGTGCCGGAGGTGGGAACCTGCCTAGCAGGAGCCGTGGAGATCCGCTTTCTTCACAGCTCTTCCCGCTCAGCTGCTCCACCATCATGTGGGTACACCAGGCTTTGCTTACCTGTAAGAGGGACACGTTGGATCGGGACATTGTGGTACCAGGCAGGGGAGAATGGGCAGTAGAGGTCCGAGGGGCCGCTGGTGAGTTGGTACGTCCTCCTCCCTTGCTCCCTCAGCAGCAGCATACTCCAGCCGTGGGACCCAGGCCTGCTGAGGCTCCAGGGGTGTGACACCAGCCGACGTCACAGAGGCCTGAGGTGACAGACTAGGCGTTTCTTAACCTCTTCCTTGGCTTGTCGTTGAACAGTCCTTTTTCCTCTCAGCAGAGCTTATATACAGTGTTGCGTGTGTTTGAGTTCTGCAGCCGCTTGGTGCAGTTATAAACGTAGCTGTACCCGTAGGGTTTCGGATTCTTTGCCCTGTTAGTTGATTGAGGAATGTTTTGCAGCGTTCCCTGTGCTTCCGGGTGGGTCGCCCTTGAGGAGCACTTTTTGATACGTTAAGTGTGTTTCTGTGAATCCCAACCTCCCACTTCACCCTTCCCCGGTCTCCAGTTTCCCCCTCTGGGAACTCCACACTTCTTTCTTCCCTCTGTGAACGTGTGTTTCCTTTGTATGCTGCTTCCTTTGTATCCCTGTTTAGACTGCACATACAAGAGATATCCTGCGACATGTGTCTTGCTGCCTCTAATTTACCAGAATTAGTGAGCTCATCTACTGCTCCACCCATGCTGCTGCAAATAGTATGAGTTCCTTTGGTTCTGTGGACGAGTGGTAGTCGAGGGAGTGTAGGTAGAAGAACACCTTTCTCCATTCACCCCTCGCTGGACATTTCGTTCGTTTGCGTGTCTTGGCTGTGGTAAAGGGTACCACAACGACCGCTCGGGTGCAAGTGCTTCCTTCGAATGATGCTAGTTTCTGGTTATACGACCTGCAGCGGGGTTGCCGAACCTCGTGCTACCTCCGGTGTTTAGTCTGGTAAGGAACGTGCCTACTGATCTTCGTATCGGCTGTTACCAATTTACAATCCCAGCCACTGCAATAGTCGGCTTTTGTGTTTGGCATGCCCTCTTGAGCACGTACACTCTTAGGGTTTGTGAGGACTGAAGCCAGGGAACACCTCGTCTGGCTTCCTTTGCACGCTCTAATCATGACTGATCGTGAGCATCTTTTCATTTGAATGTGCTGTTTTCTAAAACGCGGGTGAGTACCACTGAGGTCTTGAAAGGATTCTGCCTGAGAGTAGGGCCTGATTTGAATTCGTTTCAGGTTACCTAGCCCAGGATATTTCTTGAGGGCAGGGTTATGTTTGCAAAGCCGCAGGCCCCATGCTTTGTGAATGATAGGATCCCTTCGGCACAGCTTGTAAGGTTGTTCCGGCAGTGCGCCACAAGGCGGCAGCACTACTCCGTGTCGTCTCTTGTAACTAGGGGAAAGAAAGCCTTAGCGGGGTTCCCGGTGTTGGATTGGAAATGGGGAGTCGAACGTGGCTAAACACACACCCCAGGGCTTGTGTATCCTCGCCTCCTCCCCGTTAAGCTGCACTGCCCCACCCCAGGCATATCGCGAGACTTGCAAGTGGGCTACTCGGAGGGTGCCGTGGTTCGCAGGTGGGGCGACTCCAAGGAAGTGTGCCGGAGGTGGGAACCTGCCTAGCAGGAGCCGTGGAGATCCGCTTTCTTCACAGCTCTTCCCGCTCAGCTGCTCCACCATCATGTGGGTACACCAGGCTTTGCTTACCTGTAGGAGGGCCACGTTGGATCGGGACATTGTGGTACCACGCAGGGGAGAATGGGCAGTAGAGGTCCGAGGGCCCGCTGGTCAGGTGGCACGTCCTCCTCCCTTGCTCCCTCAGCAGCAGCATACTCCAGCCGTGGGACGCGGGCCTGCTGAGGCTCCAGGGGTGTGACACCAGCCGACGTCACAGAGGCCTGTGGTGACAGACTAGGCGTTTCTTAACCCCTTCCTTGGCTTGTCGTTGAACAGTCCTTTTCCCTCTCAGCAGAGTTTATATACAGTGTTGCGTGTGTTTGAGTTCTGCAGCCGCTTGGTGCAATTAAAAACGTAGCTGTACCCGTAGGGTTTCGGATTCTTTGCCCTGTTAGTTGATTGAGGAATGTTTTGTAGCGTTCCCTGTGCTTTTGGGTGGGTCGCCCTTGAGGAGCACTTTTTGATACGTTAAGTGTGTTTCTGTGAATCCCAACCTCCCACTTCAGCCTTCCCCGGTCTCCAGTTTCCCCCTCTGGGAACTCCACGCTTCTTTCTTTCCTCTGTGAACGTGTGTTTCCTTTGTATGCTGCTTCCTTTCTATCCCTATTTAGACTGCACATATAAGAGATAGTCTGCGACATGTGTCTTGCTGCCTCTAATTTAGCAGAATTAGTGAGCTCATCTACTGCTCCACCCATGCTGCTGCAAATAGTTTGAGTTCCTTTGGTTCTGTGGACGAGTGGTAGTCGAGGGAGTGTAGGTAGAAGAACACCTTTCTCCATTCACCCCTCGCTGGACATTTCGTTCGTTTGCGTGTCTTGGCTGTGGTAAAGGGTACCACAACGACCGCTGGGGTGCAAGTGCTTCCTTCGAATGATGCTAGTCTCTGGTTATACGACCTGCAGCGGGGTTGCCGAACCTCGTGCTACCTCCGGTGTTTAGTCTGGTAAGGAACGTGCCTACTGATCTTCGTATCGGCTGTTACCAATTTACAATCCCAGCCACTGCAATAGTCGGCTTCTGTGTTTGGCATGCCCTCTTGAGCACGTACACTCTTAGGGTTTGTGAGGACTGACGCCAGGGAACACCTCGTCTGGCTTCCTTTGCACGCTCTAATCATGACTGATCCTGAGCATCTTTTCATTTGAATGTGCTGTTTTCTAAAACGCGGGTGAGTACCACTGAGGTCTTGAAAGGATTCTGCCTGAGAGTAGAGCCTGATTTGAATTCGTTTCAGGTTACCTAGCCCAGGATATTTCTTGAGGGCAGGGTTGTGTTAGCAAAGCCGCAGGCCCCAGGCTTTGTGAATGATAGGATCCCTTCGGCACAGCTTGTAAGGTTGTTCCGGCAGTGCGCCACAAGGCGGCAGCACTACTCCGTGTCGTCTCTTGTAACTTGGGGAAAGAAAGCCTTAGCGGGGTTCCCGGTGTTGGATTGGAAATGGGGAGTCGAACGTGGCTAAACACACACCCCAGGGCTTGTGTATCCTCGCCTCCTCCCCGTTAAGCTGCACTTTCCCACCCCAGGCATATCGCGAGACTTGCAAGTGGGCTACTCGGAGGGTGCCGTGGTTCGCAGACGGGGCGACTCTAAGGAAGTGGGCCGGAGGTGGGGACCTGCCTAGCAGGAGCCGTGGAGATCCGGTTTCTTCACAGCTCTTCCCGCTCAGCTGCTCTACCATCATGTTGGTACACCAGGCTTTGCTTACCTGTAGGAGGGCCACGTTGGATCGGGACATTGTGGTACCACGCAGGGGAGAATGGGCAGTAGAGGTCCGAGGGGCCGCTGGTCAGGTGGCACGTCCTCCTCCCTTGCTCCCTCAGCAGCAGCATACTCCAGCCGTGGGACCCAGGCCTGCTGAGGCTCCAGGGGTGTGACACCAGCCGACGTCACAGAGGCCTGAGGTGACAGACTAGGCGTTTCTTAACCCCTTCCTTGGCTTGTCGTTGAACAGTCCTTTTCCCTCTCAGCAGAGTTTATATACAGTGTTGCGTGTGTTTGAGTTCTGCAGCCGCTTGGTGCAATTAAAAACGTAGCTGTACCCGTAGGGTTTCGGATTCTTTGCCCTGTTAGTTGATTGAGGAATGTTTTGTAGCGTTCCCTGTGCTTTTGGGTGGGTCGCCCTTGAGGAGCACTTTTTGATACGTTAAGTGTGTTTCTGTGAATCCCAACCTCCCACTTCAGCCTTCCCCGGTCTCCAGTTTCCCCCTCTGGGAACTCCACGCTTCTTTCTTTCCTCTGTGAACGTGTGTTTCCTTTGTATGCTGCTTCCTTTCTATCCCTATTTAGACTGCACATATAAGAGATAGTCTGCGACATGTGTCTTGCTGCCTCTAATTTAGCAGAATTAGTGAGCTCATCTACTGCTCCACCCATGCTGCTGCAAATAGTTTGAGTTCCTTTGGTTCTGTGGACGAGTGGTAGTCGAGGGAGTGTAGGTAGAAGAACACCTTTCTCCATTCACCCCTCGCTGGACATTTCGTTCGTTTGCGTGTCTTGGCTGTGGTAAAGGGTACCACAACGACCGCTGGGGTGCAAGTGCTTCCTTCGAATGATGCTAGTCTCTGGTTATACGACCTGCAGCGGGGTTGCCGAACCTCGTGCTACCTCCGGTGTTTAGTCTGGTAAGGAACGTGCCTACTGATCTTCGTATCGGCTGTTACCAATTTACAATCCCAGCCACTGCAATAGTCGGCTTCTGTGTTTGGCATGCCCTCTTGAGCACGTACACTCTTAGGGTTTGTGAGGACTGACGCCAGGGAACACCTCGTCTGGCTTCCTTTGCACGCTCTAATCATGACTGATCCTGAGCATCTTTTCATTTGAATGTGCTGTTTTCTAAAACGCGGGTGAGTACCACTGAGGTCTTGAAAGGATTCTGCCTGAGAGTAGAGCCTGATTTGAATTCGTTTCAGGTTACCTAGCCCAGGATATTTCTTGAGGGCAGGGTTGTGTTAGCAAAGCCGCAGGCCCCAGGCTTTGTGAATGATAGGATCCCTTCGGCACAGCTTGTAAGGTTGTTCCGGCAGTGCGCCACAAGGCGGCAGCACTACTCCGTGTCGTCTCTTGTAACTTGGGGAAAGAAAGCCTTAGCGGGGTTCCCGGTGTTGGATTGGAAATGGGGAGTCGAACGTGGCTAAACACACACCCCAGGGCTTGTGTATCCTCGCCTCCTCCCCGTTAAGCTGCACTTTCCCACCCCAGGCATATCGCGAGACTTGCAAGTGGGCTACTCGGAGGGTGCCGTGGTTCGCAGACGGGGCGACTCTAAGGAAGTGGGCCGGAGGTGGGGACCTGCCTAGCAGGAGCCGTGGAGATCCGGTTTCTTCACAGCTCTTCCCGCTCAGCTGCTCTACCATCATGTTGGTACACCAGGCTTTGCTTACCTGTAGGAGGGCCACGTTGGATCGGGACATTGTGGTACCACGCAGGGGAGAATGGGCAGTAGAGGTCCGAGGGGCCGCTGGTCAGGTGGCACGTCCTCCTCCCTTGCTCCCTCAGCAGCAGCATACTCCAGCCGTGGGACCCAGGCCTGCTGAGGCTCCAGGGGTGTGACACCAGCCGACGTCACAGAGGCCTGAGGTGACAGACTAGGCGTTTCTTAACCCCTTCCTTGGCTTGTCGTTGAACAGTCCTTTTCCCTCTCAGCAGAGTTTATATACAGTGTTGCATGTGTTTGAGTTCTGCAGCCGCTTGGTGCAATTAAAAACGTAGCTGTACCCGTAGGGTTTCGGAGTCTTTGCCCTGTTAGTTGATTGAGGAATGTTTTGTAGCGTTCCCTGTGCTTCCGGGTGGGTCGCCCTTGAGGAGCACTTTTTGATACGTTAAGTGTGTTTTTGTGAATCGCAACCTCCCACTTCAGCCTTCCCCGGTCTCCAGTTTCCCCCTCTGGGAACTCCACGCTTCTTTCTTCCCTCTGTGAACGTGTGTTTCCTTTGTATGCTGCTTCCTTTGTATCCCTATTTAGACTGCACATATAAGAGATATCCTGCGACATGTGTCTTGCTGCCTCTAATTTACCAGAATTAGTGAGCTCATCTACTGCTCCACCCATGCTGCTGCAAATAGTATGAGTTCCTTTGGTTCTGTGGACGAGTGGTAGTCGAGGGAGTGTAGGTAGAAGAACACCTTTCTCCATTCACCCCTCGCTGGACATTTCGTTCGTTTGCGTGTCTTGGCTGTGGTAAAGGGTACCACAACGACCGCTGGGGTGCAAGTGCTTCCTTCGAATGATACTAGTGTCTGGTTATACGACCTGCAGTGGGGTTGCCGAATCTCGTGGTACCTCCGGTGTTTAGTCTGGTAAGGAACTTGCCTACTGATCTTCGTACCGGCTGTTACCAATTTACAATCCCAGCCACTGCAATAGTCGGCTTCCCTGTTTGGCATGCCCTCTTGAGTACGTACTCTTTTAGGGTTTGTGAGGACTGCAGCCAGGAAACACGTCGTCTGGCTTCCTTTGCACGCTCTAATCATGACTGATCGTGAGCATCTTTTCATTTGAATGTGCTGTTTTCTAAAACGCGGGTGAGTACCACTGAGGTCTTGAAAGGATTCTGCCTGAGAGTAGGGCCTGATTTGAATTCGTTTCAGGTTACCTAGCCCAGGATATTTCTTGAGGGCAGGGTTGTGTTTGCAAAGCCGCAGGCCATAGGCATTGTGAATAATAGGAGCCTTTCGGCACAGTTTGTAAGGTTGTTACTGAAGTGCCACAAGGCGGCAGCACTGCTCCGTGTCGTCTCTGGTAACTTGGGGAAAGAAAGCCTTAGCGGGGTTCCCGGTGTTGGATTGGAAATGGGGAGTCGAACGTGGCTAAACACACACCCCAGGGCTTGTGTATCCTCGCCTCCTCCCCGTTAAGCTGCACTGCCCCACCTCAGGCATATCGCGAGACTTGCAAGTGGGCTACTCGGAGGGTGCCGTGGTTCGCAGATGGGGCGACTCTAAGGAAGTGGGCCCGAGGTGGGGACCTGCCTAGCGGGAGCCGTGGAGATCCGGTTTCTCCACAGCTCTTCCCGCTCAGCTGCTCCACCATCATGTGGGTACACCAGGCTTTGCTTACCTGTAGGAGGGCCACGTTGGATCGGGACATTGTGGTACCACGCAGGGGTGAATGGGCAGTAGAGGTCCGAGGGGCCGCTGGTCAGGTGGCACGTCCTCCTCCCTTGTTCCCTCAGCAGTAGCATACTCCAGCCGTGGGCCCCAAGCCTGCTGAGGCTCCAGGGGTGTGACACCAGCCGACGTCACAGAGGCCTGAGGTGACAGAATAGGCGTTTCTTAACCCCTTCCTTGGCTTGTCGTTGAACAGTCCTTTTCCCTCTCAGCAGAGCTTATATACAGTGTTGCGTGTGTTTGAGTTCTGCAGCCGCTTGGTGCAGTTATAAACGTAGCTGTACCCGTAGGGTTTCGGATTCTTTGCCCTGTTAGTTGATTGAGGAATGTTTTGCAGCGTTCCCTGTGCTTCCGGGTGGGTCGCCCTTGAGGAGCACTTTTTGATACGTTAAGTGTGTTTCTGTGAATCCCAACCTGCCACTTCACCCTTCCCCGCTCTCCAGTTTCCCCCTCTGGGAACTCCACGCTTCTTTCTTCCCTCTGTGAACGTGTGTTTCCTTTGTATGCTGCTTCCTTTGTATCCCTGTTTAGACTGCACATACAAGAGATATCCTGCGACATGTGTCTTGCTGCCTCTAATTTACCAGAATTAGTGAGCTCATCTACTGCTCCACCCATGCTGCTGCAAATAGTATGAGTTCCTTTGGTTCTGTGGACGAGTGGTAGTCGAGGGAGTGTAGGTAGAAGAACACCTTTCTCCATTCACCCCTCGCTGGACATTTCGTTCGTTTGCGTGTCTTGGCTGTGGTAAAGGGTACCACAACGACCGCTGGGGTGCAAGTGCTTCCTTCGAATGATGCTAGTATGTGGTTATACGACCTGCAGCGGGGTTGCCGAACCTCGTGCTACCTCCGGTGTTTAGTCTGGTAAGGAACGTGCCTACTGATCTTCGTATCGGCTGTTACCAATTTACAATCCCAGCCACTGCAATAGTCGGCTTCTCTGTTTGGCATGCCCTCTTGAGCACGTACACTCTTAGGGTTTGTGAGGACTGAAGCCAGGGAACACCTCGTCTGGCTTCCTTTGCACGCTCTAATCATGACTGATCGTGAGCATCTTTTCATTTGAATGTGCTGTTTTCTAAAACGCGGGTGAGTACCACTGAGGTCTTGAAAGGATTCTGCCTGAGAGTAGGGCCTGATTTGAATTCGTTTCAGGTTACCTAGCCCAGGATATTTCGTGAGGGCAGGGTTGTGTTAGCAAAGCCGCAGGCCCCAGGCTTTGTGAATGATAGGATCCCTTCGGCACAGCTTGTAAGGTTGTTCCGGCAGTGCGCCACAAGGCGGCAGCACTACTCCGTGTCGTCTCTTGTAACTTGGGGAAAGAAAGCCTTAGCGGGGTTCCCGGTGTTGGATTGGAAATGGGGAGTCGAACGTGGCTAAACACACACCCCAGGGCTTGTGTATCCTCGCCTCCTCCCCGTTAAGCTGCACTTTCCCACCTCAGGCATATCGCGAGACTTGCAAGTGGGCTACTCGGAGGGTGCCGTGGTTCGCAGACGGGGCGACTCTAAGGAAGTGGGCCGGAGGTGGGGACCTGCCTAGCAGGAGCCGTGGAGATCCGGTTTCTTCACAGCTCTTCCCGCTCAGCTGCTCTACCATCATGTTGGTACACCAGGCTTTGCTTACCTGTAGGAGGGCCACGTTGGATCGGGACATTGTGGTACCACGCAGGGGAGAATGGGCAGTAGAGGTCCGAGGGGCCGCTGGTCAGGTGGCACGTCCTCCTCCCTTGCTCCCTCAGCAGCAGCATACTCCAGCCGTGGGACCCAGGCCTGCTGAGGCTCCAGGGGTGTGACACCAGCCGACGTCACAGAGGCCTGAGGTGACAGACTAGGCGTTTCTTAACCCCTTCCTTGGCTTGTCGTTGAACAGTCCTTTTCCCTCTCAGCAGAGTTTATATACAGTGTTGCATGTGTTTGAGTTCTGCAGCCGCTTGGTGCAATTAAAAACGTAGCTGTACCCGTAGGGTTTCGGAGTCTTTGCCCTGTTAGTTGATTGAGGAATGTTTTGTAGCGTTCCCTGTGCTTCCGGGTGGGTCGCCCTTGAGGAGCACTTTTTGATACGTTAAGTGTGTTTTTGTGAATCGCAACCTCCCACTTCAGCCTTCCCCGGTCTCCAGTTTCCCCCTCTGGGAACTCCACGCTTCTTTCTTCCCTCTGTGAACGTGTGTTTCCTTTGTATGCTGCTTCCTTTGTATCCCTATTTAGACTGCACATATAAGAGATATCCTGCGACATGTGTCTTGCTGCCTCTAATTTACCAGAATTAGTGAGCTCATCTACTGCTCCACCCATGCTGCTGCAAATAGTATGAGTTCCTTTGGTTCTGTGGACGAGTGGTAGTCGAGGGAGTGTAGGTAGAAGAACACCTTTCTCCATTCACCCCTCGCTGGACATTTCGTTCGTTTGCGTGTCTTGGCTGTGGTAAAGGGTACCACAACGACCGCTGGGGTGCAAGTGCTTCCTTCGAATGATACTAGTGTCTGGTTATACGACCTGCAGTGGGGTTGCCGAATCTCGTGGTACCTCCGGTGTTTAGTCTGGTAAGGAACTTGCCTACTGATCTTCGTACCGGCTGTTACCAATTTACAATCCCAGCCACTGCAATAGTCGGCTTCCCTGTTTGGCATGCCCTCTTGAGTACGTACTCTTTTAGGGTTTGTGAGGACTGCAGCCAGGAAACACGTCGTCTGGCTTCCTTTGCACGCTCTAATCATGACTGATCGTGAGCATCTTTTCATTTGAATGTGCTGTTTTCTAAAACGCGGGTGAGTACCACTGAGGTCTTGAAAGGATTCTGCCTGAGAGTAGGGCCTGATTTGAATTCGTTTCAGGTTACCTAGCCCAGGATATTTCTTGAGGGCAGGGTTGTGTTTGCAAAGCCGCAGGCCATAGGCATTGTGAATAATAGGAGCCTTTCGGCACAGTTTGTAAGGTTGTTACTGAAGTGCCACAAGGCGGCAGCACTGCTCCGTGTCGTCTCTGGTAACTTGGGGAAAGAAAGCCTTAGCGGGGTTCCCGGTGTTGGATTGGAAATGGGGAGTCGAACGTGGCTAAACACACACCCCAGGGCTTGTGTATCCTCGCCTCCTCCCCGTTAAGCTGCACTGCCCCACCTCAGGCATATCGCGAGACTTGCAAGTGGGCTACTCGGAGGGTGCCGTGGTTCGCAGATGGGGCGACTCTAAGGAAGTGGGCCCGAGGTGGGGACCTGCCTAGCGGGAGCCGTGGAGATCCGGTTTCTTCACAGCTCTTCCCGCTCAGCTGCTCCACCATCATGTGGGTACACCAGGCTTTGCTTACCTGTAGGAGGGCCACGTTGGATCGGGACATTGTGGTACCACGCAGGGGTGAATGGGCAGTAGAGGTCCGAGGGGCCGCTGGTCAGGTGGCACGTCCTCCTCCCTTGTTCCCTCAGCAGTAGCATACTCCAGCCGTGGGCCCCAAGCCTGCTGAGGCTCCAGGGGTGTGACACCAGCCGACGTCACAGAGGCCTGAGGTGACAGAATAGGCGTTTCTTAACCCCTTCCTTGGCTTGTCGTTGAACAGTCCTTTTCCCTCTCAGCAGAGCTTATATACAGTGTTGCGTGTGTTTGAGTTCTGCAGCCGCTTGGTGCAGTTATAAACGTAGCTGTACCCGTAGGGTTTCGGATTCTTTGCCCTGTTAGTTGATTGAGGAATGTTTTGCAGCGTTCCCTGTGCTTCCGGGTGGGTCGCCCTTGAGGAGCACTTTTTGATACGTTAAGTGTGTTTCTGTGAATCCCAACCTGCCACTTCACCCTTCCCCGCTCTCCAGTTTCCCCCTCTGGGAACTCCACGCTTCTTTCTTCCCTCTGTGAACGTGTGTTTCCTTTGTATGCTGCTTCCTTTGTATCCCTGTTTAGACTGCACATACAAGAGATATCCTGCGACATGTGTCTTGCTGCCTCTAGTTTACCAGAATTAGTGAGCTCATCTACTGCTCCACCCATGCTGCTGCAAATAGTATGAGTTCCTTTGGTTCTGTGGACGAGTGGTAGTCGAGGGAGTGTAGGTAGAAGAACACCTTTCTCCATTCACCCCTCGCTGGACATTTCGTTCGTTTGCGTGTCTTGGCTGTGGTAAAGGGTACCACAACGACCGCTGGGGTGCAAGTGCTTCCTTCCAATGATGCTAGTCTCTGGTTATACGACCTGCAGCGGGGTTGCCGAACCTCGTGCTACCTCCGGTGTTTAGTCTGGTAAGGAACGTGCCTACTGATCTTCGTATCGGCTGTTACCAATTTACAATCCCAGCCACTGCAATAGTCGGCTTCTGTGTTTGGCATGCCCTCTTGAGCACGTACACTCTTAGGGTTTGTGAGGACTGAAGCCAGGGAACACCTCGTCTGGCTTCCTTTGCACGCTCTAATCATGACTGATCCTGAGCATCTTTTCATTTGAATGTGCTGTTTTCTAAAACGCGGGTGAGTACCACTGAGGTCTTGAAAGGATTCTGCCTGAGAGTAGGGCCTGATTTGAATTCGTTTCAGGTTACCTAGCCCAGGATATTTCTTGAGGGCAGGGTTGTGTTTGCAAAGCCGCAGGCCATAGGCATTGTGAATGATAGGAGCCCTTCGGCACAGTTTGTAAGGTTGTTACGGCAGTGCCACAAGGCGGCAGCACTGCTCCGTGTCGTCTCTGGTAACTTGGGGAAAGAAAGCCTTAGCGGGGTTCCCGGTGTTGGATTGGAAATGGGGAGTCGAACGTGGCTAAACACACACCCCAGGGCTTGTGTATCCTCGCCTCCTCCCCGTTAAGCTGCACTGCCCCACCTCAGGCATATCGCGAGACTTGCAAGTGGGCTACTCGGAGCGTGCCGTGGTTCGCAGACGGGGCGACTCTAAGGAAGTGGGCCGGAGGTGGGGACCTGCCTAGGAGGAGCCGTGGAGATCCGGTTTCTTCACAGCTCTTCCCGCTCAGCTGCTCCACCATCATGTGTGTACACCAGGCTTTGCTTACCTGTAGGAGGGCCACGTTGGATCGGGACATTGTGGTACCACGCAGGGGAGAATGGGCAGTAGAGGTCCGAGGGGCCGCTGGTCAGGTGGCACGTCCTCCTCCCTTGCTCCCTCAGCAGCAGCATACTCCAGCCGTGGGACCCAGGCCTGCTGAGGCTCCAGGGGTGTGACACCAGCCGACGTCACAGAGGCCTGAGGTGACAGACTAGGCGTTTCTTAACCCCTTCCTTGGCTTGTCGTTGAACAGTCCTTTTCCCTCTCAGCAGAGTTTATATACAGTGTTGCGTGTGTTTGAGTTCTGCAGCCGCTTGGTGCAATTAAAAACGTAGCTGTACCCGTAGGGTTTCGGAGTCTTTGCCCTGTTAGTTGATTGAGGAATGTTTTGTAGCGTTCCCTGTGCTTCCGGGTGGGTCGCCCTTGAGGAGCACTTTTTGATACGTTAAGTGTGTTTCTGTGAATCCCAACCTCCCACTTCAGCCTTCCCCGGTCTCCAGTTTCCCCCTCTGGGAACTCCACGCTTCTTTCTTCCCTCTGTGAACGTGTGTTTCCTTTGTATGCTGCTTCCTTTGTATCCCTATTTAGACTGCACATATAAGAGATATCCTGCGACATGTGTCTTGCTGCCTCTAATTTACCAGAATTAGTGAGCTCATCTACTGCTCCACCCATGCTGCTGCAAATAGTATGAGTTCTTTTGGTTCTGTGGACGAGTGGTAGTCGAGGGAGTGTAGGTAGAAGAACACCTTTCTCCATTCACCCCTCGCTGGACATTTCGTTCGTTTGCGTGTCTTGGCTGTGGTAAAGGGTACCACAACGACCGCTGGGGTGCAAGTGCTTCCATCGAATGATGCTAGTCTCTGGTTATACGACCTGCAGCGGGGTTGCCGAACTTTGTGCTACCTCCGGTGTTTAGTCTGGTAAGGAACGTGCCTACTGATCTTCGTATCGGGTGTTACCAATTTACAATCCCAGCCACTGCAATAGTCGGCTTCTGTGTTTGGCATGCCCTCTTGAGCACGTACACTCTTACGGTTTGTGAGGACTGAAGCCAGGGAACACCTCGTCTGGCTTCCTTTGCACGCTCTAATCATGACTGATCCTGAGCATCTTTTCATTTGAATGTGCTGTTTTCTAAAACGCGGGTGAGTACCACTGAGGTCTTGAAAGGATTCTGCCTGAGAGTAGGGCCTGATTTGAATTCGTTTCAGGTTACCTAGCCCAGGATATTTCTTGAGGGCAGGGTTGTGTTTGCAAAGCCGCAGGCCCCAGGCGTTGTGAATGATAGGAGCCCTTCGGCATAGTTTGTAAGGTTGTTACGGCAGTGTGCCACAAGGCGGCAGCACTGCTCCGTGTCGTCTCTGGTAACTTGGGGAAAGAAAGCCTTAGCGGGGTTCCCGGTGTTGGATTGGAAATGGGGAGTCGAACGTGGCTAAACACACACCCCAGGGTTTGTGTATCCTCGCCTCCTCCCCGTTAAGCTGCATTGCCCCACCCCAGGCATATCGCGAGACTTGCAAGTGGGCTACTCGGAGGGTGCCGTGGTTCGCAGATGGGGCGACTCTAAGGAAGTGTGCCGGTGGTGGGAACCTGCCTAGCAGGAGCCGTGGAGATCCGGTTTCTTCACAGCTCTTCCCGCTCAGCTGCTCCACTATCATGTGGGTACACCAGGCTTTGCTTACCTGTAGGAGGGCCACGTTGGATCGGGACATTGTGGTACCACGCAGGGGTGAATGGGCAGTAGAGGTCCGAGGGGCCGCTGGTCAGGTGGCACGTCCTCCTCCCTTGCTCCCTCAGCAGCAGCATACTCCAGCCGTGTGACCCAGGCCTGCTGAGGCTCCAGGGGTGTGACACCAGCCGACGTCACAGAGGCCTGAGGTGACAGACTAGGCGTTTCTTAACCCCTTCCTTGGCTTGTCGTTGAACAGTCCTTTTCCCTCTCAGCAGAGCTTATATACAGTGTTGTGTGTGTTTGAATTCTGCAGCCGCTTGGTGCAATTATAAACGTAGCTGTACCCGTAGGGTTTTGGATTCTTTGCCCTGTTAGTTGATTGAGGAATGTTTTGCAGCGTTCCCTGTGCTTCCGGGTGGGTCGCCCTTGAGGAGCACTTTCTGATACGTTAAGTGTGTTTCTGTGAATCCCAACCTCCCACTTCACCCTTCCCCGGTCTCCAGTTTCCCCCTCTGGGAACTCCACGCTTCTTTCTTCCCTCTGTGAACCTGTGTTTCCTTTGTATGCTGCTTCCTTTGTATCCCTGTTTAGACTGCACATACAAGAGATATCCTGCGACATGTGTCTTGCTGCCTCTAATTTACCAGAATTAGTGAGCTCATCTACTGCTCCACCCATGCTGCTGCAAATAGTATGAGTTCCTTTGGTTCTGTGGACGAGTGGTAGTCGAGGGAGTGTAGGTAGAAGAACACCTTTCTCCATTCACCCCTCGCTGGACATTTCGTTCGTTTGCGTGTCTTGGCTGTGGTAAAGGGTACCACAACGACCGCTGGGGTGCAAGTGCTTCCTTCGAATGATGCTAGTCTCTGGTTATACGACCTGCAGCGGGGTTGCCGAACCTCGTGCTACCTCCGGTGTTTAGTCTGGTAAGGAACGTGCCTACTGATCTTCGTATCGGCTGTTACCAATTTACAATCCCAGCCACTGCAATAGTCGGCTTCTGTGTTTGGCATGCCCTCTTGAGCACGTACACTCTTAGGGTTTGTGAGGACTGAAGCCAGGGAACACCTCGTCTGGCTTCCTTTGCACGCTCTAATCATGACTGATCCTGAGCATCTTTTCATTTGAATGTGCTGTTTTCTAAAACGCGGGTGAGTACCACTGAGGTCTTGAAAGGATTCTGCCTGAGAGTAGGGCCTGATTTGAATTCGTTTCAGGTTACCTAGCCCAGGATATTTCTTGAGGGCAGGGTTGTGTTTGCAAAGCCGCAGGCCCCAGGTTTTGTGAATGATAGGATCCCTTCGGCACAGCTTGTAAGGTTGTTCCGGCAGTGCGCCACAAGGCGGCAGCACTACTCCGTGTCGTCTCTTGTAACTAGGGGAAAGAAAGCCTTAGCGGGGTTCCCGGTGTTGGATTGGAAATGGGGAGTCGAACGTGGCTAAACACACACCCCAGGGCTTGTGTATCCTCGCCTCCTCCCCGTTAAGCTGCATTGCCCCACCCCAGGCATATCGCGAGACTTGCAAGTGGGCTACTCGGAGGGTGCCGTGGTTCGCAGGTGGGGCGACTCCAAGGAAGTGTGCCGGAGGTGGGAACCTGCCTAGCAGGAGCCGTGGAGATCCGGTTTCTTCACAGCTCTTCCCGCTCAGCTGCTCCACCATCATGTGGGTACACCAGGCTTTGCTTACCTGTAGGAGGGACAAGTTGGATCGGGACATTGTGGTACAACGCAGGGGAGAATCGGCAGTAGAGGTCCGAGGGGCCGCTGGTCAGTTGGCACGTCCTCTTCCCTTGCTCCCTCAGCAGCAGCATACTATAGCCGTGGGACCCAGGCCTGCTGAGGCTCCAGGGGTGTGACACCAGCCGACGTCACAGAGGCCTGAGGTGACAGACTAGGCGTTTCTTAACCTCTTCCTTGGCTTGTCGTTGAACAGTCCTTTTCCCTCTCAGCAGAGTTTATATACAGTGTTGTGTGTGTTTGAGTTCTGCAGCCGCTTGGTGCAGTTATAAACGTAGCTGTACCCGTAGGGTTTTGGATTCTTTGCCCTGTTAGTTGATTGAGGAATGTTTTGCAGCGTTCCCTGTGCTTCCGGGTGGGTCGCCCTTGAGGAGCACTTTCTGATACGTTAAGTGTGTTTCTGTGAATCCCAACCTCCCACTTCAGCCTTCCTCGGTCTCCAATTTCCCCCTCTGGGAACTCCACGCTTCTTTCTTCCCTCTGTGAACCTGTGTTTCCTTTGTATGCTGCTTCCTTTGTATCCCTGTTTAGACTGCACATACAAGAGATATCCTGCGACATGTGTCTTGCTGCCTCTAATTTACCAGAATTAGTGAGCTCATCTACTGCTCCACCCATGCTGCTGCAAATAGTATGAGTTCCTTTGGTTCTGTGGACGAGTGGTAGTCGAGGGAGTGTAGGTAGAAGGACACCTTTCTCCATTCACCCCTCGCTGGACATTTCGTTCGTTTGCGTGTCTTGGCTGTGGTAAAGGGTACCACAACGACCGCTGGGGTGCAAGTGCTTCCTTCCAATGATGCTAGTCTCTGGTTATACGACCTGCAGCGGGGTTGCCGAACCTCGTGCTACCTCCGGTGTTTAGTCTGGTAAGGAACGTGCCTACTGATCTTCGTATCGGCTGTTACCAATTTACAATCCCAGCCACTGCAATAGTCGGCTTCTCTGTTTGGCATGCCCTCTTGAGCACGTACACTCTTAGGGTTTGTGAGGACTGCAGCCAGGGAACACCTCGTCTGGCTTCCTTTGCACGCTCTAATCATGACTGATCCTGAGCATCTTTTCATTTGAATGTGCTGTTTTCTAAAACGCGGGTGAGTACCACTGAGGTCTTGAAAGGATTCTGCCTGAGAGTAGGGCCTGATTTGAATTCGTTTCAGGTTACCTAGCCCAGGATATTTCTTGAGGGCAGGGTTGTGTTTGCAAAGCCGCAGGCCACAGGCTTTGTGAATGATAGGATCCCTTCGGCACAGTTTGTAAGGTTGTTACGGCAGTGTGCCACAAGGCGGCAGCACTGCTCCGTGTCGTCTCTGGTAACTTGGGGAAAGAAAGCCTTAGCGGGGTTCCCGGTGTTGGATTGGAAATGGGGAGTCGAACGTGGCTAAACACACACCCCAGGGCTTGTGTATCCTCGCCTCCTCCCCGTTAAGCTGCACTGCCCCACCCCAGGCATATCGCGAGACTTGCAAGTGGGCTACTCGGAGGGTGCCGTGGTTCGCAGGTGGGGCGACTCTAAGGAAGTGTGCCGGTGGTGGGAACCTGCCTAGCAGGAGCCGTGGAGATCCGGTTTCTTCACAGCTCTTCCCGCTCAGCTGCTCCACCATCATGTGGGTACACCAGGCTTTGCTTACCTGTAGGAGGGCCACGTTGGATCGGGACATTGTGGTACCACGCAGGGGTGAATGGGCAGTAGAGGTCCGAGGGGCCGCTGGTCAGGTGGCACGTCCTCCTCCCTTGCTCCCTCAGCAGCAGCATACTCCAGCCGTGGGACCCAGGCCTGCTGAGGCTCCAGGGGTGTGACACCAGCCGACGTCACAGAGGCCTGAGGTGACAGACTAGGCGTTTCTTAACCCCTTCCTTGGCTTGTCGTTGAACAGTCCTTTTCCCTCTCAGCAGAGTTTATATACAGTGTTGCGTGTGTTTGAGTTCTGCAGCCGCTTGGTGCAATTATAAACGTAGCTGTACCCGTAGGGTTTCGGATTCTTTGCCCTGTTAGTTGATTGAGGAATGTTTTGTAGCGTTCCCTGTGCTTCCGGGAGGGTCGCCCTTGAGGAGCACTTTTTGATACGTTAAGTGTGTTTCTGTGAATCCCAACCTCCCACTTCAGCCTTCCCCGGTCTCCAGTTTCCCCCTCTGGGAACTCCACGCTTCTTTCTTCCCTCTGTGAACGTGTGTTTCCTTTGTATGCTGCTTCCTTTGTATCCCTATTTAGACTGCACATACAAGAGATATCCTGCGACATGTGTCTTGCTGCCTCTAATTTACCAGAATTAGTGAGCTCATCTACTGCTCCACCCATGCTGCTGCAAATAGTATGAGTTCCTTTGGTTCTGTGGACGAGTGGTAGTCGAGGGAGTGTAGGTAGAAGAACACCTTTCTCCATTCACCCCTCGCTGGACATTTCGTTCGTTTGCGTGTCTTGGCTGTGGTAAAGGGTACCACAACGACCGCTGGGGTGCAAGTGCTTCCTTCGAATGATGCTAGTCTCTGGTTATACGACCTGCAGCGGGGTTGCCGAACCTCGTGCTACCTCCGGTGTTTAGTCTGGTAAGGAACGTGCCTACTGATCTTCGTATCGGCTGTTACCAATTTACAATCCCAGCCACTGCAATAGTCGGCTTCTGTGTTTGGCATGCCCTCTTGAGCACGTACACTCTTAGGGTTTGTGAGGACTGAAGCCAGGGAACACCTCGTCTGGCTTCCTTTGCACGCTCTAATCATGACTGATCCTGAGCATCTTTTCATTTGAATGTGCTGTTTTCTAAAACGCGGGTGAGTACCACTGAGGTCTTGAAAGGATTCTGCCTGAGAGTAGGGCCTGATTTGAATTCGTTTCAGGTTACCTAGCCCAGGATATTTCTTGAGGGCAGGGTTGTGTTTGCAAAGCCGCAGGCCCCAGGCGTTGTGAATGATAGGAGCCCTTCGGCATAGTTTGTAAGGTTGTTACGGCAGTGTGCCACAAGGCGGCAGCACTGCTCCGTGTCGTCTCTGGTAACTTGGGGAAAGAAAGCCTTAGCGGGGTTCCCGGTGTTGGATTGGAAATGGGGAGTCGAACGTGGCTAAACACACACCCCAGGGCTTGTGTATCCTCGCCTCCTCCCCGTTAAGCTGCACTGCCCCACCCCAGGCATATCGCGAGACTTGCAAGTGGGCTACTCGGAGGGTGCCGTGGTTCGCAGACGGGGCGACTCTAAGGACGTGGGCCGGAGGTGGGGACCTGCCTAGCAGGAGCCGTGGAGATCCGGTTTCTTCACAGCTCTTCCCGCTCAGCTGCTCTACCATCATGTGGGTACACCAGGCTTTGCTTACCTGTAGGAGGGCCACGTTGGATCGGGACATTGTGGTACAACGCAGGGCAGAATGGGCAGTAGAGGTCCGAGGGCCCGCTGGTCAGGTGGCACGTCCTCCTCCCTTGCTCCCTCAGCAGCAGCATACTCCATCCGTGGGACGCAGGCCTGCTGAGGCTCCAGGGGTGTGACACCAGCCGACGTCACAGAGGCCTGAGGTGACAGACTAGGCGTTTCTTAACCCCTTCCGTGGCTTGTCGTTGAACAGTCCTTTTCCCTCTCAGCAGAGCTTATATACAGTGTTGCGTGTGTTTGAGTTCTGCAGCCGCTTGGTGCAGTTATAAACGTAGCTGTACCCGTAGGGTTTCGGATTCTTTGCCCTGTTAGTTGATTGAGGAATGTTTTGCAGCGTTCCCTGTGCTTCCGGGTGGGTCGCCCTTGAGGAGCACTTTTTGATACGTTAAGTGTGTTTCTGTGAATCCCAACCTCCCACTTCACCCTTCCCCGGTCTCCAGTTTCCCCCTCTGGGAACTCCACGCTTCTTTCTTCCCTCTGTGTACCTGTGTTTCCTTTGTATGCTGCTTCCTTTGTATCCCTGTTTAGACTGCACATACAAGAGATATCCTGCGACATGTGTCTTGCTGCCTCTAATTTACCAGAATTAGTGAGCTCATCTACTGCTCCACCCATGCTGCTGCAAATAGTATGAGTTCCTTTGGTTCTGTGGACGAGTGGTAGTCGAGGGAGTGTAGGTAGAAGGACACCTTTCTCCATTCACCCCTCGTTGGACATTTCGTTCGTTTGCGTGTCTTGGCTGTGGTAAAGGGTACCACAACGACCGCTGGGGTGCAAGTGCTTCCTTCGAATGATGCTAGTCTCTGGTTATACGACCTGCAGCGGGGTTGCCGAACCTCGTGCTACCTCCGGTGTTTAGTCTGGTAAGGAACGTGCCTACTGATCTTCGTACCGGCTGTTACCAATTTACAATCCCAGCCACTGCAATAGTCGGCTTCTCTGTTTGGCATGCCCTCTTGAGCACGTACACTCTTAGGGTTTGTGAGGACTGAAGCCAGGGAACACCTCGTCTGGCTTCCTTTGCACGCTCTAATCATGACTGATCCTGAGCATCTTTTCATTTGAATGTGCTGTTTTCTAAAACGCGGGTGAGTACCACTGAGGTCTTGAAAGGATTCTGCCTGAGAGTAGGGCCTGATTTGAATTCGTTTCAGGTTACCTAGCCCAGGATATTTCTTGAGGGCAGGGTTGTGTTTGCAAAGCCGCAGGCCATAGGCATTGTGAATGATAGGAGCCCTTCGGCACAGTTTGTAAGGTTGTTACGGCAGTGTGCCACAAGGCGGCAGCACTGCTCCGTGTCGTCTCTGGTAACTTGGGGAAAGAAAGCCTTAGCGGGGTTCCCGGTGTTGGATTGGAAATGGGGAGTCGAACGTGGCTAAACACACACCCCAGGGCTTGTGTATCCTCGCCTCCTCCCCGTTAAGCTGCACTGCCCCACCCCAGGCATATCGCGAGACTTGCAAGTGGGCTACTCGGAGGGTGCCGTGGTTCGCAGGTGGGGCGACTCCAAGGAAGTGTGCCGGAGGTGGGAACCTGCCTAGCAGGAGCCGTGGAGATCCGGTTTCTTCACAGCTCTTCCCGCTCAGCTGCTCCACCATCATGTGGGTACACCAGGCTTTGCTTACCTGTAGGAGGGCCACGTTGGATCGGGACATTGTGGTACCACGCAGGGGAGAATGGGCTGTAGAGGTCCGAGGGGCCGCTGGTCAGGTGGCACGTCCTCCTCCCTTGCTCCCTCAGCAGCAGCATACTCCAGCCGTGGGACCCAGGCCTGCTGAGGCTCCAGGGGTGTGACACCAGCCGACGTCACAGAGGCCTGAGGTGACAGACTAGGCGTTTCTTAACCCCTTCCTTGGCTTGTCGTTGAACAGTCCTTTTCCCTCTCAGCAGAGCTTATATACAGTGTTGCGTGTGTTTGAGTTCTGCAGCCGCTTGGTGCAATTATAAACGTAGCTGTACCCGTAGGGTTTCGGATTCTTTGCCCTGTTAGTTGATTGAGGAATGTTTTGCAGCGTTCCCTGTGCTTCCGGGTGGGTCGCCCTTGAGGAGCACTTTGTGATACGTTAAGTGTGTTTCTGTGAATCCCAACCTCCCACTTCACCCTTCCCCGGTCTCCAGTTTCCCCCTCTGGGAACTCCACGCTTCTTTCTTCCCTCTGTGAACGTGTGTTTCCTTTGTATGCTGCTTCCTTTGTATCCCTGTTTAGACTGCACATATAAGAGATATCCTGCGACATGTGTCTTGCTGCCTCTAATTTACCAGAATTAGTGAGCTCATCTACTGCTCCACCCATGCTGCTGCAAATAGTATGAGTTCTTTTGGTTCTGTGGACGAGTGGTAGTCGAGGGAGTGTAGGTAGAAGAACACCTTTCTCCATTCACCCCTCGCTGGACATTTCGTTCGTTTGCGTGTCTTGGCTGTGGTAAAGGGTACCACAACGACCGCTGGGGTGCAAGTGCTTCCATCGAATGATGCTAGTCTCTGGTTATACGACCTGCAGCGGGGTTGCCGAACTTCGTGCTACCTCCGGTGTTTAGTCTGGTAAGGAACGTGCCTACTGATCTTCGTATCGGCTGTTACCAATTTACAATCCCAGCCACTGCAATAGTCGGCTTCTGTGTTTGGCATGCCCTCTTGAGCACGTACACTCTTACGGTTTGTGAGGACTGAAGCCAGGGAACACGTCGTCTGGCTTCCTTTGCACGCTCTAATCATGACTGATCCTGAGCATCTTTTCATTTGAATGTGCTGTTTTCTAAAACGCGGGTGAGTACCACTGAGGTCTTGAAAGGATTCTGCCTGAGAGTAGGGCCTGATTTGAATTCGTTTCAGGTTACCTAGCCCAGGATATTTCTTGAGGGCAGGGTTGTGTTTGCAAAGCCGCAGGCCCCAGGCTTTGTGAATGATAGGATCCCTTCGGCACAGCTTGTAAGGTTGTTCCGGCAGTGCGCCACAAGGCGGCAGCACTACTCCGTGTCGTCTCTTGTAACTTGGGGAAAGAAAGCCTTAGCGGGGTTCCCGGTGTTGGATTGGAAATGGGGAGTCGAACGTGGCTAAACACACACCCCAGGGCTTGTGTATCCTCGCCTCCTCCCCGTTAAGCTGCACTTCCCCACCCCAGGCATATCGCGAGACTTGCAAGTGGGCTACTCGGAGGGTGCCGTGGTTCGCAGACGGGGCGACTCTAAGGAAGTGGGCCGGAGGTGGGAACCTGCCTAGCAGGAGCCGTGGAGATCCGGTTTCTTCACAGCTCTTCCCGCTCAGCTGCTCTACCATCATGTGGGTACACCAGGCTTTGCTTACCTGTAGGAGGGCCACGTTGGATCGGGACATTGTGGTACCACGCAGGGGAGAATGGGCAGTAGAGGTCCGAGGGGCCGCTGGTCAGGTGGCACGTCCTCCTCCCTTGCTCCCTCAGCAGCAGCATACTCCAGCCGTGTGACCCAGGCCTGCTGAGGCTCCAGGGGTGTGACACCAGCCGACGTCACAGAGGCCTGAGGTGACAGACTAGGCGTTTCTTAACCCCTTCCTTGGCTTGTCGTTGAACAGTCCTTTTCCCTCTCAGCAGAGTTTATATACAGTGTTGCGTGTGTTTGAGTTCTGCAGCCGCTTGGTGCAATTAAAAACGTAGCTGTACCCGTAGGGTTTCGGAGTCTTTGCCCTGTTAGTTGATTGAGGAATGTTTTGTAGCGTTCCCTGTGCTTCCGGGTGGGTCGCCCTTGAGGAGCACTTTTTGATACGTTAAGTGTGTTTCTGTGAATCCCAACCTCCCACTTCAGCCTTCCCCGGTCTCCAGTTTCCCCCTCTGGGAACTCCACGCTTCTTTCTTCCCTCTGTGAACGTGTGTTTCCTTTGTATGCTGCTTCCTTTGTATCCCTATTTAGACTGCACATATAAGAGATAGTCTGCGACATGTGTCTTGCTGCCTCTAATTTACAAGAATTAGTGAGCTCATCTACTGCTCCACCCATGCTGCTGCAAATAGTATGAGTTCCTTTGGTTCTGTGGACGAGTGGTAGTCGAGGGAGTGTAGGTAGAAGAACACCTTTCTGCATTCACCGCTCGCTGGACATTTCGTTCGTTTCCGTGTGTTCGCTGTGGTAAAGGGTACCACAACGACCGCTGGGGTGCAAGTGCTTCCTTCCAATGATGCTAGTCTCTGGTTATACGACCTGCAGCGGGGTTGCCGAATCTCGTGGTACCTCCAGTGTTTAGTCTGGTAAGGAACTTGCCTACTGGTCTTCGTACCGGCTGTTACCAATTTACAATCCCAGCCACAGCAATAGTCGGCTTCTCTGTTTGGCATGCCCTCTTGAGCACGTATGCTTTTAGGGTTTGTGAGGACTGCAGCCAGGGAACACCTGGTCTGGCTTCCTTTGCACGCTCTAATCATGACTGATCCTGAGCATCTTCATTTGAATGTGCTGTTTTCTAAAACGCGGGTGAGTACCACTGAGGTCTTGAAAGGATTCTGCCTGAGAGTAGGGCCTGATTTGAATTCGTTTCAGGTTACCTAGCCCAGGATATTTCTTGAGGGCAGGGTTGTGTTTGCAAAGCCGCAGGCCCCAGGCTTTGTGAATGATAGGAGCCCTTCGGCACAGTTTGTAAGGTTGTTCCGGCAGTGCGCCACAAGGCGGCAGCACTGCTCCGTGTCGTCTCTGGTAACTTGGGGAAAGAAAGCCTTAGCGGGGTTCCCGGTGTTGGATTGGAAATGGGGAGTCGAACGTGGCTAAACACACACCCCAGGGCTTGTGTATCCTCGCCTTCTCCCCGTTAAGCTGCACTTTCCCACCCCAGGCATATCGCGAGACTTGCAAGTGGGCTACTCGGAGGGTGCCGTGGTTCTCAGACGGGGCGACTCTAAGGAAGTGGGCCGGAGGTGGGGACCTGCCTAGCAGGAGCCGTGGAGATCCGGTTTCTTCACAGCTCTTCCCGTTCAGCTGCTCTACCATCATGTGGGTACACCAGGCTTTGCTTACCTGTAGGAGGGCCACGTTGGATCGGGACATTGTGGTACCACGCAGGGGAGAATGGGCAGTAGAGGTCCGAGGGGCCGCTGGTCTGGTGGCACGTCCTCCTCCCTTGCTCCCTCAGCAGCAGCATACTCCAGCCGTGTGACCCAGGCCTGCTGAGGCTCCAGGGGTGTGACACCAGCCGACGTCACAGAGGCCTGAGGTGACAGACTAGGCGTTTCTTTACCCCTTCCTTGGCTTGTCGTTGAACAGTCCTTTTCCCTCTCAGCAGAGTTTATATACAGTGTTGCATGTGTTTGAGTTCTGCAGCCGCTTGGTGCAATTAAAAACGTAGCTGTACCCGTAGGGTTTCGGAGTCTTTGCCCTGTTAGTTGATTGAGGAATGTTTTGTAGCGTTCCCTGTGCTTCCGGGTGGGTCGCCCTTGAGGAGCACTTTTTGATACGTTAAGTGTGTTTTTGTGAATCCCAACCTCCCACTTCAGCCTTCCCCCGTCTCCAGTTTCCCCCTCTGGGAACTCCACGCTTCTTTCTTCCCTCTGTGAACGTGTGTTTCCTTTGTATGCTGCTTCCTTTGTATCCCTATTTAGACTGCACATATAAGAGATATCCTGCGACATGTGTCTTGCTGCCTCTAATTTACCAGAATTAGTGAGCTCATCTACTGCTCCACCCATGCTGCTGCAAATAGTATGAGTTCTTTTGGTTCTGTGGACGAGTGGTAGTCGAGGGAGTGTAGGTAGAAGAACACCTTTCTCCATTCACCCCTCGCTGGACATTTCGTTCGTTTGCGTGTCTTGGCTGTGGTAAAGGGTACCACAAGGACCGCTGGGGTGCAAGTGCTTCCATCGAATGATGCTAGTCTCTGGTTATACGACCTGCAGCGGGGTTGCCGAACTTCGTGCTACCTACGGTGTTTAGTCTGGTAAGGAACGTGCCTACTGATCTTCGTATCGGCTGTTACCAATTTACAATCCCAGCCACTGCAATAGTCGGCTTCTGTGTTTGGCATGCCCTCTTGAGCACGTACACTCATACGGTTTGTGAGGACTGAAGCCAGGGAACACGTCGTCTGGCTTCCTTTGCACGCTCTAATCATGACTGATCCTGAGCATCTTTTCATTTGAATGTGCTGTTTTCTAAAACGCGGGTGAGTACCACTGAGGTCTTGAAAGGATTCTGCCTGAGAGTAGGGCCTGATTTGAATTCGTTTCAGGTTACCTAGCCCAGGATATTTCTTGAGGGCAGGGTTGTGTTTGCAAAGCCGCAGGCCACAGGCATTGTGAATGATAGGAGCCCTTCGGCACAGTTTGTAAGGTTGTTACGGCAGTGTGCCACAAGGCGGCAGCACTGCTCCGTGTCGTCTCTGGTAACTTGGGGAAAGAAAGCCTTAGCGGGGTTCCCGGTGTTGGATTGGAAATGGGGAGTCGAACGTGGCTAAACACACACCCCAGGGCTTGTGTATCCTCGCCTCCTCCCCGTTAAGCTGCAGTGCCCCACCCCAGGCATATCGCGAGACTTGCAAGTGGGCCACTCGGAGGGTGCCGTGGTTCGCAGACGGGGCGACTCTAAGCAAGTGGGCCGGTGGTGGGGACCTGCCTAGCAGGAGCCGTGGAGATCCGGTTTCTTCACAGCTCTTCCCGCTCAGCTGCTCCACCATCATGTGGGTACACCAGGCTTTGCTTACCTGTAGGAGGGCCACGTTGGATCGGGACATTGTGGTACCACGCAGGGGTGAATGGGCAGTAGAGGTCCGAGGGGCCGCTGGTCAGGTGGCACGTCCTCCTCCCTTGCTCCCTCAGCAGCAGCATACTCCAGCCGTGGGACCCAGGCCTGCTGAGGCTCCAGGGGTGTGACACCAGCCGACGTCACGGAGGCCTGAGGTGACAGACTAGGCGTTTCTTAACCCCTTCCTTGGCTTGTCGTTGAACAGTCCTTTTCCTTCTCAGCAGAGCTTATATACAGTGTTGCGTGTGTTTGAGTTCTGCAGCCGCTTGGTGCAGTTATAAACGTAGCTGTACCCGTAGGGTTTCGGATTCTTTGCCCTGTTAGTTGATTGAGGAATGTTTTGCAGCGTTCCCTGTGCTTCCGGGTGGGTCGCCCTTGAGGAGCACTTTTTGATACGTTAAGTGTGTTTCTGTGAATCCCAACCTCCCACTTCACCCTTCCCCGGTCTCCAGTTTCCCCCTCTGGGAACTCCACGCTTCTTTCTTCCCTGTGTGAACGTGTGTTTCCTTTGTATGCTGCTTCCTTTGTATCCCTGTTTAGACTGCACATACAAGAGATATCCTGCGACATGTGTCTTGCTGCCTCTAATTTACCAGAATTAGTGAGCTCATCTACTGCTCCACCCATGCTGCTGCAAATAGTATGAGTTCCTTTGGTTCTGTGGACGAGTGGTAGTCGAGGGAGTGTAGGTAGAAGAACACCTTTCTCCATTCACCCCTCGCTGGACATTTCGTTCGTTTGCGTGTCTTGGCTGTGGCAAAGGGTACCACAACGACCTCTGGGGTGCAAGTGCTTCCAGCGAATGATGCTAGTCTCTGGTTATACGACCTGCAGCGGGGCTGCCGAACTTCGTGCTACCTCCGGTGTTTAGTCTGGTAAGGAACGTGCCTACTGATCTTCGTATTGGCTGTTACCAATTTACAATCCCAGCCACTGCAATAGTCGGCTTCTGTGTTTGGCATGCCCTCTTGAGCACGTCCACTCTTACGGTTTGTGAGGACTGAAGCCAGGGAACACGTCGTCTGGCTTCCTTTGCACGCTCTAATCATGACTGATCCTGAGCATCTTTTCATTTGAATGTGCTGTTTTCTAAAACGCGGGTGAGTACCACTGAGGTCTTGAAAGGATTCTGCCTGAGAGTAGGGCCTGATTTGAATTCGTTTCAGGTTACCTAGCCCAGGATATTTCTTGAGGGCAGGGTTGTGTTTGCAAAGCCGCAGGCCCCAGGCGTTGTGAATGATAGGAGCCCTTCGGCATAGTTTGTAAGGTTGTTACGGCAGTGTGCCACAAGGCGGCAGCACTGCTCCGTGTCGTCTCTGGTAACTTGGGGAAAGAAAGCCTTAGCGGGGTTCCCGGTGTTGGATTGGAAATGGGGAGTCGAACGTGGCTAAACACACACCCCAGGGCTTGTGTATCCTCGCCTCCTCCCCGTTAAGCTGCACTGCCCCACCCCAGGCATATCGCGAGACTTGCAAGTGGGCTACTCGGAGGGTGCCGTGGTTCGCAGACGGGGCGACTCTAAGGACGTGGGCCGGAGGTGGGGACCTGCCTAGCAGGAGCCGTGGAGATCCGGTTTCTTCACAGCTCTTCCCGCTCAGCTGCTCTACCATCATGTGGGTACACCAGGCTTTGCTTACCTGTAGGAGGGCCACGTTGGATCGGGACATTGTGGTACAACGCAGGGGTGAATGGGCAGTAGAGGTCCGAGGGCCCGCTGGTCAGGTGGCACGTCCTCCTCCCTTGCTCCCTCAGCAGCAGCATACTCCATCCGTGGGACGCAGGCCTGCTGAGGCTCCAGGGGTGTGACACCAGCCGACGTCACAGAGGCCTGAGGTGACAGACTAGGCGTTTCTTAACCCCTTCCGTGGCTTGTCGTTGAACAGTCCTTTTCCCTCTCAGCAGAGCTTATATACAGTGTTGCGTGTGTTTGAGTTCTGCAGCCGCTTGGTGCAGTTATAAACGTAGCTGTACCCGTAGGGTTTCGGATTCTTTGCCCTGTTAGTTGATTGAGGAATGTTTTGCAGCGTTCCCTGTGCTTCCGGGTGGGTCGCCCTTGAGGAGCACTTTTTGATACGTTAAGTGTGTTTCTGTGAATCCCAACCTCCCACTTCACCCTTCCCCGGTCTCCAGTTTCCCCCTCTGGGAACTCCACGCTTCTTTCTTCCCTCTGTGTACCTGTGTTTCCTTTGTATGCTGCTTCCTTTGTATCCCTGTTTAGACTGCACATACAAGAGATATCCTGCGACATGTGTCTTGCTGCCTCTAATTTACCAGAATTAGTGAGCTCATCTACTGCTCCACCCATGCTGCTGCAAATAGTATGAGTTCCTTTGGTTCTGTGGACGAGTGGTAGTCGAGGGAGTGTAGGTAGAAGGACACCTTTCTCCATTCACCCCTCGTTGGACATTTCGTTCGTTTGCGTGTCTTGGCTGTGGTAAAGGGTACCACAACGACCGCTGGGGTGCAAGTGCTTCCTTCCAATGATGCTAGTCTCTGGTTATACGACCTGCAGCGGGGTTGCCGAACCTCGTGCTACCTCCGGTGTTTAGTCTGGTAAGGAACGTGCCTACTGATCTTCGTATCGGCTGTTACCAATTTAAAATCCCAGCCACTGCAATAGTCGGCTTCTCTGTTTGGCATGCCCTCTTGAGCACGTACACTCTTAGGGTTTGTGAGGACTGCAGCCAGGGAACACCTCGTCTGGCTTCCTTTGCACGCTCTAATCATGACTGATCCTGAGCATCTTTTCATTTGAATGTGCTGTTTTCTAAAACGCGGGTGAGTACCACTGAGGTCTTGAAAGGATTCTGCCTGAGAGTAGGGCCTGATTTGAATTCGTTTCAGGTTACCTAGCCCAGGATATTTCTTGAGGGCAGGGTTGTGTTTGCAAAGCCGCAGGCCATAGGCATTGTGAATGATAGGATCCCTTCGGCACAGTTTGTAAGGTAGTTACGGCAGTGTGCCACAAGGCGGCAGCACTGCTCCGTGTCGTCTCTGGTAACTTGGGGAAAGAAAGCCTTAGCGGGGTTCCCGGTGTTGGATTGGAAATGGGGAGTCGAACGTGGCTAAACACACACCCCAGGGCTTGTGTATCCTCGCCTCCTCCCCGTTAAGCTGCACTGCCCCACCCCAGGCATATCGCGAGACTTGCAAGTGGGCTACTCGGAGGGTGCCGTGGTTCGCAGGTGGGGCGACTCCAAGGAAGTGTGCCGGAGGTGGGAACCTGCCTAGCAGGAGCCGTGGAGATCCGGTTTCTTCACAGCTCTTCCCGCTCAGCTGCTCCACCATCATGTGGGTACACCAGGCTTTGCTTACCTGTAGGAGGGCCACGTTGGATCGGGAGATTGTGGTACCACGCAGGGGAGAATGGGCTGTAGAGGTCCGAGGGCCCGCTGGTCAGGTGGCACGTCCTCCTCCCTTGCTCCCTCAGCAGCAGCATACTCCAGCCGTGTGACCCAGGCCTGCTGAGGCTCCAGGGGTGTGACACCAGCCGACGTCACAGAGGCCTGAGGTGACAGACTAGCCGTTTCTTAACCCCTTCCTTGGCTTGTCGTTGAACAGTCCTTTTCCCTCTCAGCAGAGTTTATATACAGTGTTGCGTGTGTTTGAGTTCTGCAGCCGCTTGGTGCAATTAAAAACGTAGCTGTACCCGTAGGGTTTCGGAGTCTTTGCCCTGTTAGTTGATTGAGGAATGTTTTGTAGCGTTCCCTGTGCTTCCGGGTGGGTCGCCCTTGAGGAGCACTTTTTGATACGTTAAGTGTGTTTCTGTGAATCCCAACCTCCCACTTCAGCCTTCCCCGGTCTCCAGTTTCCCCCTCTGGGAACTCCACGCTTCTTTCTTCCCTCTGTGAACGTGTGTTTCCTTTGTATGCTGCTTCCTTTGTATCCCTATTTAGACTGCACATATAAGAGATAGTCTGCGACATGTGTCTTGCTGCCTCTAATTTACAAGAATTAGTGAGCTCATCTACTGCTCCACCCATGCTGCTGCAAATAGTATGAGTTCCTTTGGTTCTGTGGACGAGTGGTAGTCGAGGGAGTGTAGGTAGAAGAACACCTTTCTGCATTCACCGCTCGCTGGACATTTCGTTCGTTTCCGTGTGTTCGCTGTGGTAAAGGGTACCACAACGACCGCTGGGGTGCAAGTGCTTCCTTCCAATGATGCTAGTCTCTGGTTATACGACCTGCAGCGGGGTTGCCGAATCTCGTGGTACCTCCAGTGTTTAGTCTGGTAAGGAACTTGCCTACTGGTCTTCGTACCGGCTGTTACCAATTTACAATCCCAGCCACAGCAATAGTCGGCTTCTCTGTTTGGCATGCCCTCTTGAGCACGTACACTCTTAGGGTTTGTGAGGACTGCAGCCAGGGAACACCTCGTCTGGCTTCCTTTGCACGCTCTAATCATGACTGATCCTGAGCATCTTTTCATTTGAATGTGCTGTTTTCTAAAACGCGGGTGAGTACCACTGAGGTCTTGAAAGGATTCTGCCTGAGAGTAGGGCCTGATTTGAATTCGTTTCAGGTTACCTAGCCCAGGATATTTCTTGAGGGCAGGGTTGTGTTTGCAAAGCCGCAGGCCATAGGCATTGTGAATGATAGGAGCCCTTCGGCACAGTTTGTAAGGTAGTTACGGCAGTGTGCCACAAGGCGGCAGCACTGCTCCGTGTCGTCTCTGGTAACTTGGGGAAAGAAAGCCTTAGCGGGGTTCCCGGTGTTGGATTGGAAATGGGGAGTCGAACGTGGCTAAACACACACCCCAGGGCTTGTGTATCCTCGCCTCCTCCCCGTTAAGCTGCACTGCCCCACCCCAGGCATATCGCGAGACTTGCAAGTGGGCTACTCGGAGGGTGCCGTGGTTCGCAGGTGGGGCGACTCCAAGGAAGTGTGCCGGAGGTGGGAACCTGCCTAGCAGGAGCCGTGGAGATCCGGTTTCTTCACAGCTCTTCCCGCTCAGCTGCTCCACCATCATGTGGGTACACCAGGCTTTGCTTACCTGTAGGAGGGCCACGTTGGATCGGGAGATTGTGGCACCACGCAGGGGAGAATGGGCTGTAGAGGTCCGAGGGCCCGCTGGTCAGGTGGCACGTCCTCCTCCCTTGCTCCCTCAGCAGCAGCATACTCCAGCCGTGTGACCCAGGCCTGCTGAGGCTCCAGGGGTGTGACACCAGCCGACGTCACAGAGGCCTGAGGTGACAGACTAGCCGTTTCTTAACCCCTTCCTTGGCTTGTCGTTGAACAGTCCTTTTCCCTCTCAGCAGAGTTTATATACAGTGTTGCGTGTGTTTGAGTTCTGCAGCCGCTTGGTGCAATTAAAAACGTAGCTGTACCCGTAGGGTTTCGGAGTCTTTGCCCTGTTAGTTGATTGAGGAATGTTTTGTAGCGTTCCCTGTGCTTCCGGGTGGGTCGCCCTTGAGGAGCACTTTTTGATACGTTAAGTGTGTTTCTGTGAATCCCAACCTCCCACTTCAGCCTTCCCCGGTCTCCAGTTTCCCCCTCTGGGAACTCCACGCTTCTTTCTTCCCTCTGTGAACGTGTGTTTCCTTTGTATGCTGCTTCCTTTGTATCCCTATTTAGACTGCACATATAAGAGATAGTCTGCGACATGTGTCTTGCTGCCTCTAATTTACAAGAATTAGTGAGCTCATCTACTGCTCCACCCATGCTGCTGCAAATAGTATGAGTTCCTTTGGTTCTGTGGACGAGTGGTAGTCGAGGGAGTGTAGGTAGAAGAACACCTTTCTGCATTCACCGCTCGCTGGACATTTCGTTCGTTTCCGTGTGTTCGCTGTGGTAAAGGGTACCACAACGACCGCTGGGGTGCAAGTGCTTCCTTCCAATGATGCTAGTCTCTGGTTATACGACCTGCAGCGGGGTTGCCGAATCTCGTGGTACCTCCAGTGTTTAGTCTGGTAAGGAACTTGCCTACTGGTCTTCGTACCGGCTGTTACCAATTTACAATCCCAGCCACAGCAATAGTCGGCTTCTCTGTTTGGCATGCCCTCTTGAGCACGTACGCTTTTAGGGTTTGTGAGGACTGCAGCCAGGGAACACCTGGTCTGGCTTCCTTTGCACGCTCTAATCATGACTGATCCTGAGCATCTTCATTTGAATGTGCTGTTTTCTAAAACGCGGGTGAGTACCACTGAGGTCTTGAAAGGATTCTGCCTGAGAGTAGGGCCTGATTTGAATTCGTTTCAGGTTACCTAGCCCAGGATATTTCTTGAGGGCAGGGTTGTGTTTGCAAAGCCGCAGGCCCCAGGCTTTGTGAATGATAGGAGCCCTTCGGCACAGTTTGTAAGGTTGTTCCGGCAGTGCGCCACAAGGCGGCAGCACTGCTCCGTGTCGTCTCTGGTAACTTGGGGAAAGAAAGCCTTAGCGGGGTTCCCGGTGTTGGATTGGAAATGGGGAGTCGAACGTGGCTAAACACACACCCCAGGGCTTGTGTATCCTCGCCTTCTCCCCGTTAAGCTGCACTTTCCACCCCAGGCATATCGCGAGACTTGCAAGTGGGCTACTCGGAGGGTGCCGTGGTTCTCAGACGGGGCGACTCTAAGGAAGTGGGCCGGAGGTGGGGACCTGCCTAGCAGGAGCCGTGGAGATCCGGTTTCTTCACAGCTCTTCCCGTTCAGCTGCTCTACCATCATGTTGGTACACCAGGCTTTGCTTACCTGTAGGAGGGCCACGTTGGATCGGGACATTGTGGTACCACGCAGGGGAGAATGGGCAGTAGAGGTCCGAGGGGCCGCTGGTCTGGTGGCACGTCCTCCTCCCTTGCTCCCTCAGCAGCAGCATACTCCAGCCGTGTGACCCAGGCCTGCTGAGGCTCCAGGGGTGTGACACCAGCCGACGTCACAGAGGCCTGAGGTGACAGACTAGGCGTTTCTTTACCCCTTCCTTGGCTTGTCGTTGAACAGTCCTTTTCCCTCTCAGCAGAGTTTATATACAGTGTTGCATGTGTTTGAGTTCTGCAGCCGCTTGGTGCAATTAAAAACGTAGCTGTACCCGTAGGGTTTCGGAGTCTTTGCCCTGTTAGTTGATTGAGGAATGTTTTGTAGCGTTCCCTGTGCTTCCGGGTGGGTCGCCCTTGAGGAGCACTTTTTGATACGTTAAGTGTGTTTTTGTGAATCCCAACCTCCCACTTCAGCCTTCCCCCGTCTCCAGTTTCCCCCTCTGGGAACTCCACGCTTCTTTCTTCCCTCTGTGAACGTGTGTTTCCTTTGTATGCTGCTTCCTTTGTATCCCTATTTAGACTGCACATATAAGAGATATCCTGCGACATGTGTCTTGCTGCCTCTAATTTACCAGAATTAGTGAGCTCATCTACTGCTCCACCCATGCTGCTGCAAATAGTATGAGTTCTTTTGGTTCTGTGGACGAGTGGTAGTCGAGGGAGTGTAGGTAGAAGAACACCTTTCTCCATTCACCCCTCGCTGGACATTTCGTTCGTTTGCGTGTCTTGGCTGTGGTAAAGGGTACCACAAGGACCGCTGGGGTGCAAGTGCTTCCATCGAATGATGCTATTCTCTGGTTATACGACCTGCAGCGGGGTTGCCGAACTTCGTGCTACCTACGGTGTTTAGTCTGGTAAGGAACGTGCCTACTGATCTTCGTATCGGCTGTTACCAATTTACAATCCCAGCCACTGCAATAGTCGGCTTCTGTGTTTGGCATGCCCTCTTGAGCACGTACACTCATACGGTTTGTGAGGACTGAAGCCAGGGAACACGTCGTCTGGCTTCCTTTGCACGCTCTAATCATGACTGATCCTGAGCATCTTTTCATTTGAATGTGCTGTTTTCTAAAACGCGGGTGAGTACCACTGAGGTCTTGAAAGGATTCTGCCTGAGAGTAGGGCCTGATTTGAATTCGTTTCAGGTTACCTAGCCCAGGATATTTCTTGAGGGCAGGGTTGTGTTTGCAAAGCCGCAGGCCACAGGCATTGTGAATGATAGGAGCCCTTCGGCACAGTTTGTAAGGTTGTTACGGCAGTGTGCCACAAGGCGGCAGCACTGCTCCGTGTCGTCTCTGGTAACTTGGGGAAAGAAAGCCTTAGCGGGGTTCCCGGTGTTGGATTGGAAATGGGGAGTCGAACGTGGCTAAACACACACCCCAGGGCTTGTGTATCCTCGCCTCCTCCCCGTTAAGCTGCACTGCCCCACCCCAGGCATATCGCGAGACTTGCAAGTGGGCCACTCGGAGGGTGCCGTGGTTCGCAGACGGGGCGACTCTAAGGAAGTGGGCCGGTTGTGGGAACCTGCCTAGCAGGAGCCGTGGAGATCCGGTTTCTTCACAGCTCTTCCCGCTCAGCTGCTCCACCATCATGTGGGTACACCAGGCTTTGCTTACCTGTAGGAGGGCCACGTTGGATCGGGACATTGTGGTACCACGCAGGGGTGAATGGGCAGTAGAGGTCCGAGGGGCCGCTGGTCAGGTGGCACGTCCTCCTCCCTTGCTCCCTCAGCAGCAGCATACTCCAGCCGTGGGACCCAGGCCTGCTGAGGCTCCAGGGGTGTGACACCAGCCGACGTCACGGAGGCCTGAGGTGACAGACTAGGCGTTTCTTAACCCCTTCCTTGGCTTGTCGTTGAACAGTCCTTTTCCTTCTCAGCAGAGCTTATATACAGTGTTGCGTGTGTTTGAGTTCTGCAGCCGCTTGGTGCAGTTATAAACGTAGCTGTACCCGTAGGGTTTCGGATTCTTTGCCCTGTTAGTTGATTGAGGAATGTTTTGCAGCGTTCCCTGTGCTTCCGGGTGGGTCGCCCTTGAGGAGCACTTTTTGATACGTTAAGTGTGTTTCTGTGAATCCCAACCTCCCACTTCACCCTTCCCCGGTCTCCAGTTTCCCCCTCTGGGAACTCCACGCTTCTTTCTTCCCTGTGTGAACGTGTGTTTCCTTTGTATGCTGCTTCCTTTGTATCCCTGTTTAGACTGCACATACAAGAGATATCCTGCGACATGTGTCTTGCTGCCTCTAATTTACCAGAATTAGTGAGCTCATCTACTGCTCCACCCATGCTGCTGCAAATAGTATGAGTTCCTTTGGTTCTGTGGACGAGTGGTAGTCGAGGGAGTGTAGGTAGAAGAACACCTTTCTCCATTCACCCCTCGCTGGACATTTCGTTCGTTTGCGTGTCTTGGCTGTGGCAAAGGGTACCACAACGACCTCTGGGGTGCAAGTGCTTCCAGCGAATGATGCTAGTCTCTGGTTATACGACCTGCAGCGGGGCTGCCGAACTTCGTGCTACCTCCGGTGTTTAGTCTGGTAAGGAACGTGCCTACTGATCTTCGTATTGGCTGTTACCAATTTACAATCCCAGCCACTGCAATAGTCGGCTTCTGTGTTTGGCATGCCCTCTTGAGCACGTCCACTCTTACGGTTTGTGAGGACTGAAGCCAGGGAACACGTCGTCTGGCTTCCTTTGCACGCTCTAATCATGACTGATCCTGAGCATCTTTTCATTTGAATGTGCTGTTTTCTAAAACGCGGGTGAGTACCACTGAGGTCTTGAAAGGATTCTGCCTGAGAGTAGGGCCTGATTTGAATTCGTTTCAGGTTACCTAGCCCAGGATATTTCTTGAGGGCAGGGTTGTGTTTGCAAAGCCGCAGGCCCCAGGCGTTGTGAATGATAGGAGCCCTTCGGCATAGTTTGTAAGGTTGTTACGGCAGTGTGCCACAAGGCGGCAGCACTGCTCCGTGTCGTCTCTGGTAACTTGGGGAAAGAAAGCCTTAGCGGGGTTCCCGGTGTTGGATTGGAAATGGGGAGTCGAACGTGGCTAAACACACACCCCAGGGCTTGTGTATCCTCGCCTCCTCCCCGTTAAGCTGCACTGCCCCACCCCAGGCATATCGCGAGACTTGCAAGTGGGCTACTCGGAGGGTGCCGTGGTTCGCAGACGGGGCGACTCTAAGGACGTGGGCCGGAGGTGGGGACCTGCCTAGCAGGAGCCGTGGAGATCCGGTTTCTTCACAGCTCTTCCCGCTCAGCTGCTCTACCATCATGTGGGTACACCAGGCTTTGCTTACCTGTAGGAGGGCCACGTTGGATCGGGACATTGTGGTACAACGCAGGGGTGAATGGGCAGTAGAGGTCCGAGGGCCCGCTGGTCAGGTGGCACGTCCTCCTCCCTTGCTCCCTCAGCAGCAGCATACTCCATCCGTGGGACGCAGGCCTGCTGAGGCTCCAGGGGTGTGACACCAGCCGACGTCACAGAGGCCTGAGGTGACAGACTAGGCGTTTCTTAACCCCTTCCGTGGCTTGTCGTTGAACAGTCCTTTTCCCTCTCAGCAGAGCTTATATACAGTGTTGCGTGTGTTTGAGTTCTGCAGCCGCTTGGTGCAGTTATAAACGTAGCTGTACCCGTAGGGTTTCGGATTCTTTGCCCTGTTAGTTGATTGAGGAATGTTTTGCAGCGTTCCCTGTGCTTCCGGGTGGGTCGCCCTTGAGGAGCACTTTTTGATACGTTAAGTGTGTTTCTGTGAATCCCAACCTCCCACTTCACCCTTCCCCGGTCTCCAGTTTCCCCCTCTGGGAACTCCACGCTTCTTTCTTCCCTCTGTGTACCTGTGTTTCCTTTGTATGCTGCTTCCTTTGTATCCCTGTTTAGACTGCACATACAAGAGATATCCTGCGACATGTGTCTTGCTGCCTCTAATTTACCAGAATTAGTGAGCTCATCTACTGCTCCACCCATGCTGCTGCAAATAGTATGAGTTCCTTTGGTTCTGTGGACGAGTGGTAGTCGAGGGAGTGTAGGTAGAAGGACACCTTTCTCCATTCACCCCTCGTTGGACATTTCGTTCGTTTGCGTGTCTTGGCTGTGGTAAAGGGTACCACAACGACCGCTGGGGTGCAAGTGCTTCCTTCGAATGATGCTAGTCTCTGGTTATACGACCTGCAGCGGGGTTGCCGAACCTCGTGCTACCTCCGGTGTTTAGTCTGGTAAGGAACGTGCCTACTGATCTTCGTACCGGCTGTTACCAATTTACAATCCCAGCCACTGCAATAGTCGGCTTCTCTGTTTGGCATGCCCTCTTGATCACGTACACTCTTAGGGTTTGTGAGGACTGAAGCCAGGGAACACCTCGTCTGGCTTCCTTTGCACGCTCTAATCATGACTGATCCTGAGCATCTTTTCATTTGAATGTGCTGTTTTCTAAAACGCGGGTGAGTACCACTGAGGTCTTGAAAGGATTCTGCCTGAGAGTAGGGCCTGATTTGAATTCGTTTCAGGTTACCTAGCCCAGGATATTTCTTGAGGGCAGGGTTGTGTTTGCAAAGCCGCAGGCCCCAGGCTTTGTGAATGATAGGATCCCTTCGGCACAGTTTGTAAGGTTGTTACGGCAGTGCGCCACAAGGCGGCAGCACTACTCCGTGTCGTCTCTTGTAACTTGGGGAAAGAAAGCCTTAGCGGGGTTCCCGGTGTTGGATTGGAAATGGGGAGTCGAACGTGGCTAAACACACACCCCAGGGCTTGTGTATCCTCGCCTCCTCCCCGTTAAGCTGCACTGCCCCACCCCAGGCATATCGCGAGACTTGCAAGTGGGCTACTCGGAGGGTGCCGTGGTTCGCAGGTGGGGCGACTCTAAGGAAGTGTGCCGGAGGTGGGAACCTGCCTAGCAGGAGCCGTGGAGATCCGGTTTCTTCACAGCTCTTCCCGCTCAGCTGCTCTACCATCATGTGGGTACACCAGGCTTTGCTTACCTGTAGGAGGGCCACGTTGGATCGGGACATTGTGGTACCACGCAGGGGAGAATGGGCAGTAGAGGTCCGAGGGGCCGCTGGTCAGGTGGCACGTCCTTCTCCCTTGCTCCCTCAGCAGCAGCATACTCCAGCCGTGGGACCCAGGCCTGCTGAGGCTCCAGGGGTGTGACATCAGCCGACAACACAGAGGCCTGAGGTGACAGACTAGGCGTTTCTTAAACCCTTCCTTGGCTTGTCGTTGAACAGTCCTTTTCCCTCTCAGCAGAGTTTATATACAGTGTTGCGTGTGTTTGAGTTCTGCAGCCGCTTGGTGCAATTAAAAACGTAGCTGTACCCGTAGGGTTTCGGAGTCTTTGCCCTGTTAGTTGATTGAGGAATGTTTTGTAGCGTTCCCTGTGCTTCCGGGTGGGTCGCCCTTGAGGAGCACTTTGTGATACGTTAAGTGTGTTTCTGTGAATCCCAACCTCCCACTTCACCCTTCCCCGGTCTCCAGTTTCCCCCTCTGGGAACTCCACGCTTCTTTCTTCCCTCTGTGAACGTGTGTTTCCTTTGTATGCTGCTTCCTTTGTATCCCTGTTTAGACTGCACATATAAGAGATATCCTGCGACATGTGTCTTGCTGCCTCTAATTTACCAGAATTAGTGAGCTCATCTACTGCTCCACCCATGCTGCTGCAAATAGTATGAGTTCTTTTGGTTCTGTGGACGAGTGGTAGTCGAGGGAGTGTAGGTAGAAGAACACCTTTCTCCATTCACCCCTCGCTGGACATTTCGTTCGTTTGCGTGTCTTGGCTGTGGTAAAGGGTACCACAACGACCGCTGGGGTGCAAGTGCTTCCTTCGAATGATGCTAGTCTCTGGTTATACGACCTGCAGCGGGGTTGCCGAACCTCGTGCTACCTCCGGTGTTTAGTCTGGTAAGGAACGTGCCTACTGATCTTCGTATCGGCTGTTACCAATTTACAATCCCAGCCACTGCAATAGTCGGCTTCTGTGTTTGGCATGCCCTCTTGAGCACGTACACTCTTAGGGTTTGTGAGGACTGAAGCCAGGGAACACCTCGTCTGGCTTCCTTTGCACGCTCTAATCATGACTGATCCTGAGCATCTTTTCATTTGAATGTGCTGTTTTCTAAAACGCGGGTGAGTACCACTGAGGTCTTGAAAGGATTCTGCCTGAGAGTAGGGCCTGATTTGAATTCGTTTCAGGTTACCTAGCCCAGGATATTTCTTGAGGGCAGGGTTGTGTTTGCAAAGCCGCAGGCCCCAGGCGTTGTGAATGATAGGAGCCCTTCGGCATAGTTTGTAAGGTTGTTACGGCAGTGTGCCACAAGGCGGCAGCACTGCTCCGTGTCGTCTCTGGTAACTTGGGGAAAGAAAGCCTTAGCGGGGTTCCCGGTGTTGGATTGGAAATGGGGAGTCGAACGTGGCTAAACACACACCCCAGGGCTTGTGTATCCTCGCCTCCTCCCCGTTAAGCTGCACTGCCCCACCCCAGGCATATCGCGAGACTTGCAAGTGGGCTACTCGGAGGGTGCCGTGGTTCGCAGACGGGGCGACTCTAAGGACGTGGGCCGGAGGTGGGGACCTGCCTAGCAGGAGCCGTGGAGATCCGGTTTCTTCACAGCTCTTCCCGCTCAGCTGCTCTACCATCATGTGGGTACACCAGGCTTTGCTTACCTGTAGGAGGGCCACGTTGGATCGGGACATTGTGGTACCACGCAGGGGAGAATGGGCAGTAGAGGTCCGAGGGCCCGCTGGTCAGGTGGCACGTCCTCCTCCCTTGCTCCCTCAGCAGCAGCATACTCCAGCCGTGTGACCCAGGCCTGCTGAGGCTCCAGGGGTGTGACACCAGCCGACGTCACAGAGGCCTGAGGTGACAGACTAGGCGTTTCTTAACCCCTTCCTTGGCTTGTCGTTGAACAGTCCTTTTCCCTCTCAGCAGAGTTTATATACAGTGTTGCGTGTGTTTGAGTTCTGCAGCCGCTTGGTGCAATTAAAAACGTAGCTGTACCCGTAGGGTTTCGGATTCTTTGCCCTGTTAGTTGATTGAAGAATGTTTTGTAGCGTTCCCTGTGCTTCCGGGTGGGTCGCCCTTGAGGAGCACTTTTTGATACGTTAAGTGTGTTTCTGTGAATCCCAACCTCCCACTTCAGCCTTCCCCGGTCTCCAGTTTCCCCCTCTGGGAACTCCACGCTTCTTTCTTCCCTCTGTGAACGTGTGTTTCCTTTGTATGCTGCTTCCTTTGTATCCCTATTTAGACTGCACATATAAGAGATAGTCTGCGACATGTGTCTTGCTGCCTCTAATTTACCAGAATTAGTGAGCTCATCTACTGCTCCACCCATGCTGCTGCAAATAGTATGAGTTCCTTTGGTTCTGTGGACGAGTGGTAGTCGAGGGAGTGTAGGTAGAAGAACACCTTTCTGCATTCACCGCTCGCTGGACATTTCGTTCGTTTGCGTGTGTTCGCTGTGGTAAAGGGTACCACAACGACCGCTGGGGTGCAAGTGCTTCCTTCGAATGATGCTAGTCTCTGGTTATACGACCTGCAGCGGGGTTGCCGAACCTCGTGGTACCTCCAGTGTTTAGTCTGGTAAGGAACGTGCCTACTGATCTTCGTACCGGCTGTTACCAATTTACAATCCCAGCCACTGCAATAGTCGGCTTCTCTGTTTGGCATGCCCTCTTGATCACGTACACTCTTAGGGTTTGTGAGGACTGAAGCCAGGGAACACCTCGTCTGGCTTCCTTTGCACGCTCTAATCATGACTGATCCTGAGCATCTTTTCATTTGAATGTGCTGTTTTCTAAAACGCGGGTGAGTACCACTGAGGTCTTGAAAGGATTCTGCCTGAGAGTAGGGCCTGATTTGAATTCGTTTCAGGTTACCTAGCCCAGGATATTTCTTGAGGGCAGGGTTGTGTTTGCAAAGCCGCAGGCCCCAGGCGTTGTGAATGATAGGAGCCCTTCGGCATAGTTTGTAAGGTTGTTACGGCAGTGTGCCACAAGGCGGCAGCACTGCTCCGTGTCGTCTCTGGTAACTTGGGGAAAGAAAGCCTTAGCGGGGTTCCCGGTGTTGGATTGGAAATGGGGAGTCGAACGTGGCTAAACACACACCCCAGGGTTTGTGTATCCTCGCCTCCTCCCCGTTAAGCTGCATTGCCCCACCCCAGGCATATCGCGAGACTTGCAAGTGGGCTACTCGGAGGGTGCCGTGGTTCGCAGGTGGGGCGACTCCAAGGAAGTGTGCCGGAGGTGGGAACCTGCCTAGCAGGAGCCGTGGAGATCCGGTTTCTTCACAGCTCTTCCCGCTCAGCTGCTCCACTATCATGTGGGTACACCAGGCTTTGCTTACCTGTAGGAGGGCCACGTTGGATCGGGACATTGTGGTACCACGCAGGGGAGAATGGGCAGTAGAGGTCCGAGGGGCCGCTGGTCAGGTGGCACGTCCTCCTCCCTTGCTCCCTCAGCAGCAGCATACTCCAGCCGTGGGACCCAGGCCTGCTGAGGCTCCAGGGGTGTGACACCAGCCGACGTCACAGAGGCCTGAGGTGACAGACTAGGCGTTTCTTAACCCCTTCCTTGGCTTGTCGTTGAACAGTCCTTTTCCCTCTCAGCAGAGCTTATATACAGTGTTGCGTGTGTTTGAGTTCTGCAGCCGCTTGGTGCAATTATAAACGTAGCTGTACCCGTAGGGTTTCGGATTCTTTGCCCTGTTAGTTGATTGAGGAATGTTTTGCAGCGTTCCCTGTGCTTCCGGGTGGGTCGCCCTTGAGGAGCACTTTGTGATACGTTAAGTGTGTTTCTGTGAATCCCAACCTCCCACTTCAGCCTTCCCCGGTCTCCAGTTTCCCCCTCTGGGAACTCCACGCTTCTTTCTTCCCTCTGTGAACGTGTGTTTCCTTTGTATGCTGCTTCCTTTGTATCCCTGTTTAGACTGCACATATAAGAGATATCCTGCGACATGTGTCTTGCTGCCTCTAATTTACCAGAATTAGTGAGCTCATCTACTGCTCCACCCATGCTGCTGCAAATAGTATGAGTTCTTTTGGTTCTGTGGACGAGTGGTAGTCGAGGGAGTGTAGGTAGAAGAACACCTTTCTCCATTCACCCCTCGCTGGACATTTCGTTCGTTTGCGTGTCTTGGCTGTGGTAAAGGGTACCACAACGACCGCTGGGGTGCAAGTGCTTCCATCGAATGATGCTAGTCTCTGGTTATACGACCTGCAGCGGGGTTGCCGAACTTCGTGCTACCTCCGGTGTTTAGTCTGGTAAGGAACGTGCCTACTGATCTTCGTATCGGCTGTTACCAATTTACAATCCCAGCCACTGCAATAGTCGGCTTCTGTGTTTGGCATGCCCTCTTGAGCACGTACACTCTTACGGTTTGTGAGGACTGAAGCCAGGGAACACGTCGTCTGGCTTCCTTTGCACGCTCTAATCATGACTGATCCTGAGCATCTTTTCATTTGAATGTGCTGTTTTCTAAAACGCGGGTGAGTACCACTGAGGTCTTGAAAGGATTCTGCCTGAGAGTAGGGCCTGATTTGAATTCGTTTCAGGTTACCTAGCCCAGGATATTTCTTGAGGGCAGGGTTGTGTTTGCAAAGCCGCAGGCCCCAGGCTTTGTGAATGATAGGATCCCTTCGGCACAGTTTGTAAGGTTGTTCCGGCAGTGCGCCACAAGGCGGCAGCACTACTCCGTGTCGTCTCTTGTAACTTGGGGAAAGAAAGCCTTAGCGGGGTTCCCGGTGTTGGATTGGAAATGGGGAGTCGAACGTGGCTAAACACACACCCCAGGGCTTGTGTATCCTCGCCTCCTCCCCGTTAAGCTGCACTTCCCCACCCCAGGCATATCGCGAGACTTGCAAGTGGGCTACTCGGAGGGTGCCGTGGTTCGCAGACGGGGCGACTCTAAGGAAGTGGGCCGGAGGTGGGAACCTGCCTAGCAGGAGCCGTGGAGATCCGGTTTCTTCACAGCTCTTCCCGCTCAGCTGCTCTACCATCATGTTGGTACACCAGGCTTTGCTTACCTGTAGGAGGGCCACGTTGGATCGGGACATTGTGGTACCACGCAGGGGTGAATGGGCAGTAGAGGTCCGAGGGGCCGCTGGTCAGGTGGCACGTCCTCCTCCCTTGCTCCCTCAGCAGCAGCATACTCCAGCCGTGGGACCCAGGCCTGCTGAGGCTCCAGGGGTGTGACACCAGCCGACGTCACAGAGGCCTGAGGTGACAGACTAGGCGTTTCTTAACCCCTTCCTTGGCTTGTCGTTGAACAGTCCTTTTCCCTCTCAGCAGAGTTTATATACAGTGTTGCATGTGTTTGAGTTCTGCAGCCGCTTGGTGCAATTATAAACGTAGCTGTACCCGTAGGGTTTCGGATTCTTTGCCCTGTTAGTTGATTGAGGAATGTTTTGTAGCGTTCCCTGTGCTTCCGGGTGGGTCGCCCTTGAGGAGCACTTTTTGATACGTTAAGTGTGTTTTTGTGAATCCCAACCTCCCACTTCAGCCTTCCCCGGTCTCCAGTTTCCCCCTCTGGGAACTCCACGCTTCTTTCTTCCCTCTGTGAACGTGTGTTTCCTTTGTATGCTGCTTCCTTTGTATCCCTATTTAGACTGCACATATAAGAGATATCCTGCGACATGTGTCTTGCTGCCTCTAATTTACCAGAATTAGTGAGCTCATCTACTGCTCCACCCATGCTGCTGCAAATAGTATGAGTTCTTTTGGTTCTGTGGACGAGTGGTAGTCGAGGGAGTGTAGGTAGAAGAACACCTTTCTCCATTCACCCCTCGCTGGACATTTCGTTCGTTTGCGTGTCTTGGCTGTGGTAAAGGGTACCACAACGACCGCTGGGGTGCAAGTGCTTCCTTCCAATGATGCTAGTCTCTGGTTATACGACCTGCAGCGGGGTTGCCGAATTTCGTGGTACCTCCGGTGTTTAGTCTGGTAAGGAACTTGCCTACTGATCTTCGTACCGGCTGTTACCAATTTACAATCCCAGCCACAGCAATAGTCGGCTTTTGTGTTTGGCATGCCCTCTTGAGCACGTACACTTTTAGGGTTTGTGAGGACTGAAGCCAGGGAACACCTCGTCTGGCTTCCTTTGCACGCTCTAATCATGACTGATCCTGAGCATCTTTTCATTTGAATGTGCTGTTTTCTAAAACGCGGGTGAGTACCACTGAGGTCTTGAAAGGATTCTGCCTGAGAGTAGGGCCTGATTTGAATTCGTTTCAGGTTACCTAGCCCAGGATATTTCTTGAGGGCAGGGTTGTGTTTGCAAAGCCGCAGGCCCCAGGCATTGTGAATGATAGGAGCCCTTCGGCATAGTTTGTAAGGTTGTTACGGCAGTGTGCCACAAGGCGGCAGCACTGCTCCGTGTCGTCTCTGGTAACTTGGGGAAAGAAAGCCTTAGCGGGGTTCCCGGTGTTGGATTGGAAATGGGGAGTCGAACGTGGCTAAACACACACCCCAGGGCTTGTGTATCCTCGCCTCCTCCCCGTTAAGCTGCACTGCCCCACCCCAGGCATATCGCGAGACTTGCAAGTGGGCTACTCGGAGGGTGCCGTGGTTCGCAGGTGGGGCGACTCCAAGGAAGTGTGCCGGAGGTGGGAACCTGCCTAGCAGGAGCCGTGGAGATCCGGTTTCTTCACAGCTCTTCCCGCTCAGCTGCTCCACTATCATGTGGGTACACCAGGCTTTGCTTACCTGTAGGAGGGCCACGTTGGATCGGGACATTGTGGTACCACGCAGGGGTGAATGGGCAGTAGAGGTCCGAGGGGCCGCTGGTCAGGTGGCACGTCCTCCTCCCTTGCTCCCTCAGCAGCAGCATACTCCAGCCGTGGGACCCAGGCCTGCTGAGGCTCCAGGGGTGTGACACCAGCCGACGTCACAGAGGCCTGAGGTGACAGACTAGGCGTTTCTTAACCCCTTCCTTGGCTTGTCGTTGAACAGTCCTTTTCCCTCTCAGCAGACCTTATATACAGTGTTGCGTGTGTTTGAGTTCTGCAGCCGCTTGGTGCAGTTATAAACGTAGCTGTACCCGTAGGGTTTCGGATTCTTTGCCCTGTTAGTTGATTGAGGAATGTTTTGCAGCGTTCCCTGTGCTTCCGGGTGGGTCGCCCTTGAGGAGCACTTTGTGATACGTTAAGTGTGTTTCTGTGAATCCCAACCTCCCACTTCACCCTTCCCCGGTCTCCAGTTTCCCCCTCTGGGAACTCCACGCTTCTTTCTTCCCTCTGTGTACCTGTGTTTCCTTTGTATGCTGCTTCCTTTGTATCCCTGTTTAGACTGCACATACAAGAGATATCCTGCGACATGTGTCTTGCTGCCTCTAATTTACCAGAATTAGTGAGCTCATCTACTGCTCCACCCATGCTGCTGCAAATAGTATGAGTTCCTTTGGTTCTGTGGACGAGTGGTAGTCGAGGGAGTGTAGGTAGAAGGACACCTTTCTCCATTCACCCCTCGTTGGACATTTCGTTCGTTTGCGTGTCTTGGCTGTGGTAAAGGGTACCACAACGACCGCTGGGGTGCAAGTGCTTCCTTCGAATGATGCTAGTCTCTGGTTATACGACCTGCAGCGGGGTTGCCGAACCTCGTGCTACCTCCGGTGTTTAGTCTGGTAAGGAACGTGCCTACTGATCTTCGTATCGGCTGTTACCAATTTACAATCCCAGCCACTGCAATAGTCGGCTTCTCTGTTTGGCATGCCCTCTTGAGCACGTACACTCTTAGGGTCTGTGAGGACTGACGCCAGGGAACACCTCGTCTGGCTTCCTTTGCACGCGCTAATCATGACTGATCCTGAGCATCTTTTCATTTGAATGTGCTGTTTTCTAAAACGCGGGTGAGTACCACTGAGGTCTTGAAAGGATTCTGCCTGAGAGTAGGGCCTGATTTGAATTCGTTTCAGGTTACCTAGCCCAGGATATTTCTTGAGGGCAGGGTTGTGTTTGCAAAGCCGCAGGCCCCAGGCGTTGTGAATGATAGGATCCCTTCGGCATAGTTTGTAAGGTTGTTACGGCAGTGTGCCACAAGGCGGCAGCACTGCTCCGTGTCGTCTCTGGTAACTTGGGGAAAGAAAGCCTTAGCGGGGTTCCCGGTGTTGGATTGGAAATGGGGAGTCGAACGTGGCTAAACACACACCCCAGGGCTTGTGTATCCTCGCCTCCTCCCCGTTAAGCTGCACTGCCCCACCCCAGGCATATCGCGAGACTTGCAAGTGGGCTACTCGGAGGGTGCCGTGGTTCGCAGGTGGGGCGACTCCAAGGAAGTGTGCCGGAGGTGGGAACCTGCCTAGCAGGAGCCGTGGAGATCCGCTTTCTTCACAGCTCTTCCCGCTCAGCTGCTCCACCATCATGTGGGTACACCAGGCTTTGCTTACCTGTAGGAGGGCCACGTTGGATCGGGACATTGTGGTACCACGCAGGGGAGAATGGGCAGTAGAGGTCCGAGGGGCCGCTGGTCAGGTGGCACGTCCTCCTCCCTTGCTCCCTCAGCAGCAGCATACTCCAGCCGTGGGACCCAGGCCTGCTGAGGCTCCAGGGGTGTGACACCAGCCGACGTCACAGAGGCCTGAGGTGACAGACTAGGCGTTTCTTAACCCCTTCCTTGGCTTGTCGTTGAACAGTCCTTTTCCCTCTCAGCAGAGTTTATATACAGTGTTGCGTGTGTTTGAGTTCTGCAGCCGCTTGGTGCAATTATAAACGTAGCTGTACCCGTAGGGTTTCGGATTCTTTGCCCTGTTAGTTGATTGAGGAATGTTTTGCAGCGTTCCCTGTGCTTCCGGGTGGGTCGCCCTTGAGGAGCACTTTTTGATACGTTAAGTGTGTTTCTGTGAATCCCAACCTCCCACTTCAGCCTTCCCCGGTCTCCAGTTTCCCCCTCTGGGAACTCCACGCTTCTTTCTTCCCTCTGTGAACCTGTGTTTCCTTTGTATGCTGCTTCCTTTGTATCCCTATTTAGACTGCACATATAAGAGATATCCTGCGACATGTGTCTTGCTGCCTCTAATTTACCAGAATTAGTGAGCTCATCTACTGCTCCACCCATGCTGCTGCAAATAGTATGAGTTCCTTTGGTTCTGTGGACGAGTGGTAGTCGAGGGAGTGTAGGTAGAAGAACACCTTTCTCCATTCACCCCTCGCTGGACATTTCGTTCGTTTGCGTGTCTTGGCTGTGGTAAAGGGTACCACAACGACCGCTGGGGTGCAAGTGCTTCCTTCGAATGATGCTAGTCTCTGGTTATACGACCTGCAGCGGGGTTGCCGAATCTCGTGCTACCTCCGGTGTTTAGTCTGGTAAGGAACGTGCCTACTGATCTTCGTATCGGCTGTTACCAATTTACAATCCCAGCCACTGCAATAGTCGGCTTCTCTGTTTGGCATGCCCTCTTGAGCACGTACACTCTTAGGGTCTGTGAGGACTGACGCCAGGGAACACCTCGTCTGGCTTCCTTTGCACGCGCTAATCATGACTGATCCTGAGCATCTTTTCATTTGAATGTGCTGTTTTCTAAAACGCGGGTGAGTACCACTGAGGTCTTGAAAGGATTCTGCCTGAGAGTAGGGCCTGATTTGAATTCGTTTCAGGTTACCTAGCCCAGGATATTTCTTGAGGGCAGGGTTGTGTTTGCAAAGCCGCAGGCCCCAGGCTTTGTGAATGATAGGATCCCTTCGGCACAGTTTGTAAGGTTGTTACGGCAGTGCGCCACAAGGCGGCAGCACTGCTCCGTGTCGTCTCTGGTAACTTGGGGAAAGAAAGCCTTAGCGGGGTTCCCGGTGTTGGATTGGAAATGGGGAGTCGAACGTGGCTAAACACACACCCCAGGGCTTGTGTATCCTCGCCTCCTCCCCGTTAAGCTGCACTGCCCCACCCCAGGCATATCGCGAGACTTGCAAGTGGGCTACTCGGAGGGTGCCGTGGTTCGCAGGTGGGGCGACTCCAAGGAAGTGTGCCGGAGGTGGGAACCTGCCTAGCAGGAGCCGTGGAGATCCGGTTTCTTCACAGCTCTTCCCGCTCAGCTGCTCCACCATCATGTGGGTACACCAGGCTTTGCTTACCTGTAGGAGGGCCACGTTGGATCGGGACATTGTGGTACCACGCAGGGGAGAATGGGCAGTAGAGGTCCGAGGGGCCGCTGGTCAGGTGGCACGTCCTCCTCCCTTGCTCCCTCAGCAGCAGCATACTCCAGCCGTGGGACCCAGGCCTGCTGAGGCTCCAGGGGTGTGACACCAGCCGACGTCACAGAGGCCTGAGGTGACAGACTAGGCGTTTCTTAACCTCTTCCTTGGCTTGTCGTTGAACAGTCCTTTTCCCTCTCAGCAGAGTTTATATACAGTGTTGTGTGTGTTTGAGTTCTGCAGCCGCTTGGTGCAGTTATAAACGTAGCTGTACCCGTAGGGTTTTGGATTCTTTGCCCTGTTAGTTGATTGAGGAATGTTTTGTAGCGTTCCCTGTGCTTCCGGGTGGGTCGCCCTTGAGGAGCACTTTCTGATACGTTAAGTGTGTTTCTGTGAATCCCAACCTCCCACTTCAGCCTTCCTCGGTCTCCAGTTTCCCCCTCTGGGAACTCCACGCTTCTTTCTTCCCTCTGTGAACCTGTGTTTCCTTTGTATGCTGCTTCCTTTGTATCCCTATTTAGACTGCACATATAAGAGATATCCTGCGACATGTGTCTTGCTGCCTCTAATTTACCAGAATTAGTGAGCTCATCTACTGCTCCACCCATGCTGCTGCAAATAGTATGAGTTCCTTTGGTTCTGTGGACGAGTGGTAGTCGAGGGAGTGTAGGTAGAAGGACACCTTTCTCCATTCACCCCTCGCTGGACATTTCGTTCGTTTGCGTGTCTTGGCTGTGGTAAAGGGTACCACAACGACCGCTGGGGTGCAAGTGCTTCCTTCGAATGATGCTAGTCTCTGGTTATACGACCTGCAGAGGGGTTGCCGAACCTCGTGCTACCTCCGGTGTTTAGTCTGGTAAGGAACGTGCCTACTGATCTTCGTATCGGCTGTTACCAATTTACAATCCCAGCCACTGCAATAGTCGGCTTCTGTGTTTGGCATGCCCTCTTGAGCACGTACACTCTTAGGGTTTGTGAGGACTGCAGCCAGGGAACACCTCGTCTGGCTTCCTTTGCACGCTCTAATCATGACTGATCCTGAGCATCTTTTCATTTGAATGTGCTGTTTTCTAAAACGCGGGTGAGTACCACTGAGGTCTTGAAAGGATTCTGCCTGAGAGTAGGGCCTGATTTGAATTCGTTTCAGGTTACGTAGCCCAGACAGATGCAACGTTGTATATAAACTATGCTAAAAGGGAAAAGGAGTATTCAAAGAATAGGCAAGGAAGGGGTTAAGAAATGCCTTTTCTCTGTTACCGCAGAGATCGGATGGAGTCACACCCCTGGAGCCTCGGCAGGCCTGGGTCCCAAAGCTGGAGTATGCTGCTGCTGAGGGAGCAAGCGAGGAGGACGTGCCACTTGACCAGCAGCCCCACGGACCTCTAGTGCCCATTCTCCCCTGCGTGGTACCACAGTCTCCCGGTCCAACGTGGCCCTCCTACGGGTAAGCAAAGCCTGGTGTACCCAAGTGACGGTGGAGCAGCTGAGAGGGAAGACCTGTGAGGAAACCGGCTCTCCACGGCTCCTGCTAGGCAGGTCCCCACCTCCAGCCCACTTCGTTAGAGTCGCCCCACCTGCGAAGCACGGCGCCCACCGAGTAGCCCACTTACAAGTCTTGCGATATGCCTGGGGTGGGGCAGTGCAGGTTAAGGGGCAGGAGGTGAAGATACACAAGCCCTGCGGGGTGTGTTTAGCCACGTTCGACTCCCCATGTCCCATACAACACCGGGACCCCCGCTAAGGCTTTGTTTCCCCAAGTTACCAGAGAGGACACGGAGTAGTGCTGCCGCCTTGTGGCACACTGCCGTAACAACCTTACAAACCGTGCCGAAGGGCACCTATCATTCACAATGCCTGCGGCCTGCCGCTTTGCAAACGCAGCCCTGCCCTCAAGAAATATCCTGGGCTAGGTAATCTGAAGTGAATTCAAAGCAGGGCCGACTCTCAGGCAGAAACCTTTCAAGACCTCAGTGGTGCTCACCCGCGTTTTAGAAAACAGCACATTCAAATGAAAAGATGCTCAGGATCTGTCATGATTAGAGAGTGCAAAGGAAGCTAGGCGAGGGTTTCCCTGGCTGCAGTCCTCACAAACGCTAAAAGCGTTAAGTGCTCAAGAGGGCATGCCCAAAAAGGAAGCCTACCATTGCTGTTGCCGGGATCGAAAATTGGTAACAGCCGGTATGAAGGTCAGTAGGCAAGTTCCTTACCAAACTAAACACTGGAGGGACCCCGAGATTCGGCACACACGCTGCAGGTCGTATAACCAGAGACCAGCATCATTGGAAGGAAGCACTTCCACCCCAGCGGTCGTTGTGGTACCCTTTACCACAGCCAAGACATACAAAGGAACGACATGTCGAGCGCGGGGTGAATGCAGAAAGCTGTTCTGCTACCTACATTCCCTCGACTACCACTCATCCACAGAACAAAATGATCTCATACTATTTGCAGCAGCATAGATGGAGCAGTCGATGATCTCACTAATTCTGGTAAATTAGAGGCAGCAAGGCACAAATCCCAGGCTATCTCTTATATGTGCAGTCTAAATAGGGATACAAAGGAAGCAGCATACAAAGGAAACACAGGTTTACAGAGGGAAGAGAGAAGCGTGGAGTTCTCAGAGGGGGATATTGGAAACCCGGGAAGGGGGAAGTAGGAAGCTGGGATTCTCAGACACACGCTTAACGTATCAAAAAGTGCTCATCAAGGGCGACCCAACCGAAAGCATAGGGATCCCCACAAAACTTTCCTCAATAAACTGACAGGGCAAAGAACCCGAAACGCTACAGGGACAGCTCCGATTATAATTGCATCAAGGGGCTGTAGAACTCAAACAGACGCAACGTTGTTTATTAACTATGCTGAAAGGGAAAAGGAGTATTCAAAGACAAGGCAAGGAAGGGGTTAAGAAATGCCTTTCCTCTGTTACCTCAGGCCTCTGCGACGTCATCGGCTGGAGTCACACCCCTGGAGCCTCGGCGGGCCTGGGTCCCAAGGCTGGAGTATGCTGCTGCTGAGGGAGCAAGGGAGGAGGACGTGCCACCTGACCAGCGACCCCTCGGACCTCTAGTGCCCATTCTCCCCTGCGTGGTACCACAGTCTCCGGGTCCAACCTGGCCCTCCTACGGGTAAGCAAAGCCTGGTGTACCCAAGTGACGGTGGAGCAGCTGAGAGGGAAGAGCTGTGAGGAAACCGGCTCTCCACAGCTCCTGCTAGGCAGGTTCCCACCTCCAGCCCACTTCGTTAGAGTCGCCCCACCTGCGAAGCCCGGCACCCACCGAGTAGCCCACTTATAAGTCTTGCGATACGCCTGGGGTGCAGCAGTGCAGGTTAAG